>NW_019384328.1:135214-143354 GCF_000671375.1 Centruroides sculpturatus
TTTTTTTATTAATTAAAATAATTTTATTATTTATATACATATATATATATAAATGTAAGACTAGATATTTATATTTAAAAAGAATAAATAAATAAATTCATGATACAAGGGAGCTTACTTTTAAAAAATTGTTAAGAAAAAACTTACTACTATGACGTACAGTACAGTACATTTAACCGGACCGTATGTACCAACACAATACTCACATATATATAGAACAAACATGAAAGAAATGTTTTAAAATTCATAAGTCGTGAAAATTTGATGTAACGAAGATGTTTCCTGTACTTATAAAATATGCATATATATCTCTAGAGGTTGGTTTCTCACACAAAGATTGGTTTGATCTAGAAATAGCAATCTGTTGCCAGCAACTAAAATTACTACTGGTCGTCAGTCATGTGATTGGGAGGGTGTAACGAACGATCCCTTTTGCTTTTGGTTTAGTTTCTAGACAATAAATGATGGGTTTCTCACATCCTATCTGATGCATCACTGATGATCCGGTAACTACCATGTTTACCGAGAATTTTATGTAAGATCAACTTTATAAAACAGGAAAAAAAATTATACACGTATAAATATATACCAAAACTACATTTTTAAAACGTAAAATTCTTAATTATATAATAAAAATATTTTTTTAAAAAAATTACTTTTTCCCCTCCCCCTACTCAATTTTATGTATGGAAGAATTTTATACAAGATTTGTAATTTTGTTACTGATTTAATTTACATATTAATATAAATCCTAATTAAAATGTGTTAAATTTCGAAAGTCGTATTTGTAACTGGACACGTTATCGCTTTTATTTGAAACACGAAATATAAATCTGGGCGTGAAGTTTTAACAGTAAAGCTTCAATAATGATGGAGGTGTTAATAGCAATTAATGCTCGATTTACTTAATTATTCAATGTTTTCCACATTTGTAGAGTATCATTAAAGAAAGATTCTTTTTTTTTGTTTTAAATCAATTAAGTGTAGAATAATTGTAAACTTATTGTGGATCTATATCCATGATCATTTTACTTTCATTTGTCATTAAATTCACTTTAAATCTTACTCCGCGACTTTCATTACTTAACAATAAAAGACGTAACGAAAAAAAAAAAACAGGAAGCTAAAGATGAATTCAATTGCAATGTGTAATTTGTTACTCTTCGAGCGACATTTTATGGAAAAAAAAATCCTTGATTACCTTCTTTCTTTTACTTAAAAGAAAAAAAAAAAAAACAGGAAGAAACTCGGGATAATTTAGGAATTTCTTTATAAAATCCTTGCCGGAATCTAGTAATCTATGTTGATAGTAAGCAAAAACACTCTGAATGCCAGCAAAGATTACTATCTTCATATATTGCAGATGCCATGGACCAAGAAGGAAGGAATGGAAAAAAAAAATCCATTTCAGTAGGACATCATTGGAATTTTTTCGGTGGCAAATACTTTCGAATAATCAATACTTACCCAGTTGTCCTTCGAGTTAAGATTGTGTTTTAATGGTTATGAAATATTACTTGTTATTTGCATAAGTTACAAGGTTAATNAAGTTTAAATAAATGAAAATGACGAAAAAATAACTTTAAAATATAGATAAAAGTTAATAGAGTTAAAAGCAACTATAACAGATAGTTGTGAGTGAATTCGGTTTGGTTAATTAATTTAATTTGAACGTACGTATTCGGAGGAAACAGAGACTCTTAACCACATCTGTTGACAGAAACCGCCATTTGCAAATCAATTGAAGCAATTCTCAAGCTTTAACGCTTGCTTGCATCGGATTATCATTCTCTTTCTATCATCTAAAGAAATTAACCATATTACAATTGTCAAACTTTATAATTAATTTAGTCATAATTATTATTCTATGAAGGAATTACTTATAAATTTCATTAATAATTTTCTCAAATAATAAATTATTCTAAGCGCATTAAAATCAATGTTTAGTCGAGGAAAAAAAAAAAATATATATATATATATTCTTTATTTAAAGTAAATATTTCCTTTAAAATTGCATCAAATATCTCTAACATTTAATAAATAAAAGTTTTGTAAATAGTTTATAAATGACTTTTTAATAATTATTATTTATTATGACATCGTCACAATACCGGGTTGTAATTATTAATCATCATTTAATTTAAAAAATCACGTGACTTCCGGTCCATAACGGAACTTCGTATAGAGTTATTTGGGACATCCAGCACCAAGTTTTCCATATCTGATCTCAATTTTCATTTATTTAACTTAGTTCTCGAGATCAACGAAGTTCAGACAGGCAAACTGACTACAGTGGGAATATATAAACCTTTACCTTTTATAGGATTTATTCCCTATGCTCCCTCCTCATTATTTCTATCCACATGTTGAATATAAAATAAATAAAAATATTGGATTAAATATATTTTTAGACAATTTTTCAGATAATTTATAGCTTAATATAAATCTCAATATTTAGCTACAAATCATAAAAATATTACATTTTATTTTATATATAAAGTTAAAATTATAGCTTCAGTTTACATAAAATACATCTAAAACATGATGATTTATCTATATACAGATTACATATACTTAACACTTATTGCTGCTCTTTTATACGTTATGTCTAATACGAATTTTTATCAGTAACTTGAATTTTTACATAAAATTTTCTTCGCTAAACTAAATATTGAGTAAGAAAATGAACTATATAATTACGTTAGTTGAACATCTAAAAAAAATCTCGATAACATAAGTATTATTTACTAAATAATAGTAATTTTACTATATATAAATATTATCTGAGGACAGACAAACTTTTGACAAGAAATAAACGAGAAACTATACTTAAAAAGATATTTTTTTAACTCGAAATAAATCTTAAAACTCTTCCTAATTTAAAATATACAAGTTTAATAATCGAATAATCAATTATTTTTTTATAATTTACTTTAAGGTATAAGTTTAAAAAATTAATTAAAAACCAATTTAACAAACAGAAATTTTATAGAATATTTATAAAAATTCTAATTAAATTTATAAACCGTTTTATTGATATAGACCGACTGTTTATTTAATTATACTTTAATTTAGAGTTAAACTCGAGAATCCAACTTCTAATCAAAACATTTATATGAAATATATTTAATATAATTAGACTTAAAATAATAATAATAATAATATTGTTATTAATTAATTTTTATACGTATAAAAATTTATTATATAAACTAATTTTTAAATTGAATATGGTTAGTCAAATATTACTTATAAAATTCATGTGAGTAGCCACATGAATTGATTCGGAGGATTAGTGGAAAGGTTTTAATAAAATTACAATTTATGACTTGGATAGATTCTGAAATTTATATTTATAAAAAATAAAATTAAATTGAAAAGTGTACTCTATTTTAATATTATTAAAAATAATAATTTTTAATTATATCACTAAGTTTTAAAGTGAGATGAATGGATTAAAATAAGATTTTTAAATTACTTTTCTACATTAATCTTGCTCCTTTTTTATTCTTATAAATATATATATTAAAAAAAATTCTTCTTAAATATAATAATTAATTTTATGGTACATTTATTTATAATGTGTTTATTAATTTAATCATTTTTAGTGAAATTTTAACATTTTTTAAAATGTTTTATTAACGCATAGTTGAAGTCTTTATCATTTTTCTATGTTAATATTTTTATTAAATTAATAATGAATTTATTAATGCATTACTTTAATATCGTTATCGGGAATTTATTTTTTTATGTTTTTGCTAAATATATAAATTCTCAAGTTATTGTATACACTATCACTGGGATGAGAATTTTTTTCCCCTATTGTTTTACTGATATTATTATAAATGTATGCAATTATAATAAAATTATCGCAAAAATTGTCGATATATCTTGATATCAATGATGTGTGGGGCTCGTTGTATCGTTGGTGTGAACTTATTTTGTCACATTGTCACACTTGATAGCACACTAAGAGAGATGATGCGCAGAAGTTATGCTTCCCTGCATAACTTGGATGTATTAAGGAGAAAACAGCAGCAGCCATAAATTTATAATGTACGGCACCGTATAAATGTTTGCATGTATTGACGATAAAAATCATTTAAAATTTAAATAGTACAATTAGATAGCTTTTGATAAAATAATTAATTATATATATATATATATTTTTTTTTAAGTGGCGTATCTTTCAACAACCATTTTTTCCCCTTCTCTTGATAAAAAATATTCTCCAGGAATTAAATTTTTCAGTCCAGTGAAAATATGACATTAAAGAATTGTCATTTTTTTTTAAAAAAAAGGTAAGTATTTTTCTCAAGCCACGTCGTTAGATATTTTCGACTCATTATTCACTTAATAAAAAAATTACACAGAAAATAGTTAATATAAAGAAATGATCAAAGAGAACAAAAGTTAAAAAGCCAGTTAATGGATAGAAGAGAGAAAGATGGAGAGAAGTAGTTTAAAAAAATTTCTCAAATATAGGTTATTATAATTGACTTAAGGGATACTTTAAACAATTACGAAGTCATGCCTTGATATTTTTTTACCATCATTCATCTATTTCCTTGACAAAAACCTCGCTTACATAAACCAAAGTAGGGGTGGACCAATCATTGACTAAATCACTCTCGAGGGTACAGTTAAATTTTCATGAGTTGATTTTTAAATCGCTTAAAATATGCTGAACTTTTAAAGAACCGTTCAATATTCTGTCAGTCATTTGCTTTTACAAAGTCTTTCATTGCAAAACATGGATGACTTAGCATTTCTCTAAAGTTAGGTGCAAATTAATTAGTTCAGAAACAGAAGGAAAGGTTTGTGGTATGACAAATCATATTACGGAACGGTACGCTTGAAGAGTAGACGAGGTACCAGTAATTAGATTAGACACCGCCAAACAACTCTTAAGAGCACCTAATTCTAAACCCCCTTCAAATGCTTCGGCCACACCTTTGACTACTCGGGTCTGCTGTTTGAGTACCGAATTTTGCCCCTCCCCACTTCAACCTTCTCCATTCTCTAGTTACTATGGTAACAATTTCGATCGCGAAAATTTTGACTAATTGACGGAAGAAATTGTGAATTTCGGAAGAGATGCTGAAAAGAGGTGTGAAACAATCAAATAAAAATAGACTTTTCGAAATAACAATAGCTAATATTATTATATTTAAATAATATTATTCAATTATTATTATTTTTTAAGTTTTAATTTAAAGTTTTATTCAGAACAAACATCAGTAATATAAAAAAAAAGGGGGAACATTTTTGAAGTCAAGCGAAGTAGCAGTTACAATCACGTATAACAAGATTCTAAGCCACAATTTCCTACAAATTACATGAAGTAACGTTCAATTAAAAAGGATTAAATAATAATAACAACGGTAAAAAAACACAACTGTAATTAAATTACAGAATATTAAATGTGGCTAATTACAATTAATTTCAGATAAAACATTCATTATAAAGAAAAATCAATTTAAATCCTCGCAAAATTAAAAAATAAAATAAAATAATCAGGATGTTATTTATATTACAAATCCAAATAAATAAATAAAAAATAATTCCGATATATTTAACAATATTCTTGATTTATTATAGAATGTGTTTATTATAATAAATATCATAAAAAAAACAATAAGTTGTATGGAGGAAAAAAGTGCAGGATAGTATCAGCGTTCAGCATTATCGTTAAAGCTATCTAGCTATACTAGTAGCTGCTTTCCCACCCTCTTTCTCTCTCTCTCTCTCCTCTCTTGCTCACACCGTCTGTTCAACTTACCACACACGCATTCTGTGTTATGCAGAAACCGAGCTGCGGCCGTCTGTCTAAATCATATTACTGCAGAGTACCCCCAGCCATGTACTTAGTAGTCTTGCCACTCCTAGCAATTGCTTGGAATAGGTTTCTGCGCATCAAACGAGCTATGCACAGACGTAACATGCACGAATAACACAACAACATTACAATAGATTTCATTTCCATTACACATAACTTACATTTCTCCTTTTATTTTTTTTTTTTAAAGAAAAAAAATTTTATTTTATTTTACATTAAATTATTATTTTTAATAAAAATAAAATCAAATAAATAAAGATATATTAAAATTAATAAATGTTACAGTGTAGCATCTATATCGTTTTATTATTTATTACTATAGTAATATACATATTGCTCATACATATTATATCAAGAGAAAGCGGAACTTATTACAAAAACCTTATTGATAAAAAAAAGGAGTAGAACATAGCTATCGTATTACAAATTGTAAAATATAAAATTCAGTTAGGTTACTCTAAATCTGAGGGAAAGTAGTAAATATTTCAGTAACAAAACACTGTGTTTTTCACACTGAACTTCAAATTTACCAATTACTTTCTATGTGACGTCACTAGAGGTCTTATATCATTTATCCGGAGGCTTTTGCCAAAACCAATCGCATAGTGTATTGCTTGTGGAACCTATCGACCGTATAGACAACTAACCTCCTGAAACATTTACAAAGTAATCGTGAACGATGGTCTCCATCCAAACTCCCAACCGCCTCTTTCTCTGAAATGTTAAACGTACAGCTATAATTTGTTTCTCTAGCGGTTACACTCCTCTAACGGTGGAAAAGCGAACTATATGTTACAACTACTTAAATTATTTATTATTATTACTTTTTCTTTTCTTTTTTTAACAATTTTTTCCCTTTGACTACAGATATTACTTCCGAATATAAAACAGTATACGTTTTTTTATTGCTTTGGTTTTGATTTTTTTTCTTTTTTTTTTCTTTTGTTAATAAATGAATTTTTTAAAAATTTTTGTATGTCTTTCTACTGATTTAACTTCATCTCATAAAATTTTAATTTTATTTATTTTAGTTTTTGTTACGATTTTTATTTTTATTCATTTTGTTTATCATTATTCTTGAATTGATTTAACTGATTAACTGAAAAGAAATTCATTTTAATCAGTTTTTCTTGAAATATCTTTATTTCCGTGTATTTTTTTCCTTAATAAATGAATTCTAAATTCTATGGTAACGTTTGTATTGTTACGCAATAATAAATTTTAATCTGTGACGTTTTTATTTTATTACGTAACATTTTCATTAAAAAATATTCATTTACATTTCATAAATTGTAATTTTCACGATAACGTTTTTAATTGTTACGAAATAATACAAAGAAAAATAAAATAAAATAATTCAATTTCCTAAACAAATTTGTAAATTTCATGATAACGTTTTTAATTGTTACGCAATAATTAAAATAAAAATAATGTAGCTAATAATCTACTAATTATTTATTTAGAAATAAAAGGATTAATATAATTAATAATAATAATTTTAATTAATTAAATATAATTTAATTATAAATATAGATGCATATAACACAAACTTTATCTGCCTTTACCTATAACTGAATTAGTTTTTTTTTCCTCCTTTCATAAAAAATTCATCTTTCATTTCCTAATGTTAAATCATTGTGAAGCAATCTCTCATTCTTATTGTTTATTGTTTTTATGGCTTTATATGTATTTATTGTCATTTTTTTTATTGACTCGCTATTTATTTATAGTTTAGTTTTATGTCCTATAGAAATTGTAATGTATACCTAGGCTAATTTTTTATGGATATATATTAAAGAAAGTTTGATAACTTGAACATTTTTAATTATAAAACTTTATTTTTCTAATCAAGTATTCAGGTTTTCTAACTTTATCAATAAAGATAATTCTACGTAAATTTATCAGAGCGACAGAGATAATAATTAGCATATTTTTACAATAAATGGAATTATCAAATTTTCTTTATAAGATCTTGTTAAAATTCAAAAGTAAATTTAGTGCATGGTAAATTGAAAATTTTGCATAATATGCTATGGAATATTATTATTAACTGGCAGAGGATAAATAAATAAATAATTCTATATTTTACAGTTTATACTTTAAAATTTATATTTAAAAAAATTTAATTTAAATGATTGTAATTATTAAAAAAATTAATTAATATGTTAATTAATTTATTTGATAAAAAAATAGAGAAAGTTCCCACATTTTCTGTTTTTGATTTTTTTTTATAATTTAAAATAATTATATTAATATAACTTTAAAAATATTAAAAATAATAGAAATAAAAGTAAGAGTACATCT
>NW_019384328.1:145331-150206 GCF_000671375.1 Centruroides sculpturatus
AAAAAAGTATAAATTATTATTATTTACTTATGTTTTTTTTATTGCAAAATAAATTTATTTTATTGTTATTATTACTATTATTATTTAAATTTTAGAAAAATAAATAATATACCTTTATATATAACCCAATTATTTTATCCAGAAAACCATTTTATATACTAAAAATTAGTGTCATATAATTATTTAATTTATAGTTAATTGAATTTTAAAGTTTTATGATTAATTAACAACATGAATTATTAAATTTTATGGTTTAAGTGGTTAATGTTTACTTACTTTTATTACAAATATTCATTTAAAATTGTAATCTATAAAAATTAAATTATAAATGGTAAATTAAATGTATGTAACATAGGATATTATTCAATTACATTTAATATATATTCATGTGTATGTTTATGTGTGTCCGTATACAATAATTTGAAAGTTATATATTTATATATTAAATTATAAAAAAAAAATTTGTCTAGACAAAATTTATTATAAAATATATTGTCTAAGAATGCAAAATAAACTGAATAAAAAATAAAATAAAATAAAATAAATCTGTAAAGTGTAATAAAATTAGAAAATATGCTTCTGGCAAATTAAAATAATGTATTTTTAACAATGTTAGTGGATGATTTAAAAGATGATATATCTAAAACTCCTACAAAAGTTATCTTCTGGGTCAAGTATTCGAGGTCAGTTGAAGTTAAGTGGAATAAGAAAAGTGCTGACAGAATATAGAAAATAAAATATAAAATTCAGCCTTAGGCAACACAAGTAGTAGCTTTAGTAGCGACTTAAAAGTAATAATTTAACAAAATAATTACAATAATTCGTTCACTTATTATTATTATTATTATTTAAATTATAATAAACAGCAATAAATTCATCAAAATTAAAATACAGTATACTCTTACATTGTTAATTAACTTTAGAAAATTGAGACAATGTATTTAACTGATTATGTTGATACGAAGAGAACGTATAAATGTCTGTTCGTATAATCTTAAACAATATATTAGAATGCAAAGGATAAATATCTGGTTATAAAGTGTTGAACATGAAGAGAAAGACAAGAAAGCAGGATTTGGTTATACGTGAAAGAATTTTTAAGAGTATAGAAAGTGAAGAAAGACAAAGAAAACATTATGAAAATTGTACTTTTATATCTAAGTTAGTATGAATATATAAAATATTTTATGATAGCGATAAAAATATATATATATATATATAGAAGCTGGTAATTTAGGGAGTAGAAGGATTATCATGTCTTGACATATTTTTTTTTTCCTCCTATATAATTTATTTTAAATGCGCTTGGTAAAATTTTTTCTCCAATTATTAATAGTTTAAACAACGTCTATAACGACTTATATATCATTTATAATTATATCCTCGACTATAAAAATTTATTTATATGTATGTAAAAGAAAGAAAGTTTTTATTTTTTAAATTAATAATTTTCGGATGAATATGATTTTCGATTAAATTTGCATATTTCAAGATTTTTGTGTGTAAAATATGTTTTTAATGTTTCATCATTACATCAAGTTTCTGCTCATAAGAATTGATGAATGCGAAAAGAAAATATGAATTCTTTTCTAGTAAATAATGGTTTTTCTGTTCTTATAAAAGATTTTTGACAGAATAGCGAAATCAATAAAAAAATTTCCTATCAAGTAAATGCTTGTTTGAAAGTGATGTACGAGAAATGTTGTGTATACTGTACAACCGGTAAGATCTGTAAATCAAAAAGTGAAAGAGAAATAAACCTGTACCAAAGTGAATTATACTTCTGTTGAAATTTTACTATTTTTTTCCCTTCCTCCTTCTTTATATTTCTTAATATTTTATTAAAAATAATTCATAAATTAATTCTTTATTTATATTAATTTTTATAATTATGAAGGTAATATTTAGTAGAAGCCTTTATAATTCTTAAAAGTAGTCTTTAATACACGCCTTTGTTGATCATAAAGGCTCGTATCAAAGGCTACTTTTAGAATTATAAAGAAATTTATACCTTCATAATTAGAATTATAAAAATTTGTATTAAAGTTTATAGACTTTATAATTAGGATTCTAAAGATAATTTTTAAGGCTTGAATTAAAGGTAGTCTTCAATGAAAGTCTTCTAATCTTTTGGTACGATCTTTTATAATTAAGATTCTAAATTCAGTCTTCAATGCAAGTCATTTTACAGTTACAATTCTAAAGTTCTAAATTAAGGTAATCTTAAACACAAGCCTTTTTGATCAGAAGACTTTATTATAATTACAAAGATAGCCTTTAATAGAAGAATAAAAAAAAACTTTAAAACCATTACTAATCAAAGGATGACATGCAAAACACCATCTTTGTTTATACAGAAGCTTACAAATTGTAATATTCTATCGTAACAATACGCTTTTTAGGCTTCTACTACTATTGCTTGTTGCTCTTATACCGAAGAAAAACTTATTTACAAATATATATATAATATATTTAATAATATAGAATTATTTAAATTTTATTTTTGAACGGTTTTAAGCTGTAGAGTTTTGCTGCTTTATGCAAATTTATATAAAATCCAACAATAATCCCAACCAAACGGGTATACATTTTAATAAACCAATGATAATTTAAAGCCCGAGGAAAAATAATCTATTTGAAAATATATAAAATGAATTAATATATTAAATAAAGAGACAAGTTCTAGTAAACTTATACAATATACATATGTATAAAATTATTTGATACGGCAAGAATATTCTGTTTACAACTTAATATTTGATATATATTGATCTGAAACGGATGCATAATGATTAGAGAATTATGTTTCCAATTAAACTTTAATAAATCATAACAATGTTAAATATATAAAGATTCATAGAAATTCAACAGATCTTATTTCCGATTGGAGTTTAGATACAGTTTAACATGTTTATTAACCGTATTTCTAGAAATAAAACTCTATAATTTGAGAAATTATGAATTTTAAAAAATAATAATTGAAGTTAATTTTTATATTCTACATATTTAACAATTTAATAATACAATTTAAATGTTTTTAAATTAAAATTTAATACATTAGTTTAAGAACGATCGTTTCAAAAATTGCAGATCTATAAATTCTCATTGGCGTCCGTCCGTTTGTCTGTTTGTCTCTATTCTTCCTTAATCTTAAGAACGGAGTTAGATAGATAAAAAACGAGACCAGATATAGAAACTTAGAGCCAGGAGGCACCGATTAACTATATACGAACTTTCGATTCGCAACGGAAGTCACGTTATTTCAATTCAAAAAGTTTCTTCTAAACGGAGTTAGACAGATGTCCGGCATGAATATTGTTAACAGGAGAAGTATGATGTACTGTACAATACAGTACAGGGCAAGTCACTACTAAAATTGAGAGCATTGCGACGATGTCACAATAAATAATAGCTCGTTTTAAATTATATATTTTAAAAAGTAAATTAATATTATACAAGAAAGTAAATTATAAAGAAGTTAAATGTCTTGTAGAAAAGGAATTAACTGAGGATTAAGTTTTTTTAAGTATAAATATTCGTAAGTAAGAAAGATATTAACGATAATGAAAACGTGCATAGACAACATCCCATCGAATGGATAAAACCACTAAACACCGGTAATTAGTTGCCTGACAAACAGGCTGTCCACGTGGAGTTTTCCGGGTTTTCCTTACGGTATAACACCTAAATAGAAGCCAGTTTCCCATAGAAAGTCCACCCCCTGCCTACGTTTCGCATTGTCGTTTATAAATAAAACAAAAACAAATTTCAGCAGTGATCATTTTTAGATGTAATAATTCAACACATCTATTAAACTCCAACCTTAATTTGAATACCCGAAAATTATCAGAAAGAGTAAAGTAACATCTATCCATACGCAAGCAAACTGTTGCTATTCGCTTTGTATTGTGTATGAATTATAGTATTATTAAGAAACAAAACCATTTCTTCTCCAATATATTCCTATCACATGTTAAAAATGACTACTTCCACTTTCTCCAACGTGGAAAATATCATCCAAAACGGGTTAAAGAAGCTGCTCATTGACAACTGATAATGAATTTCGTTCGCAGATACGAAACTTCGCTCGTGTTAAGTATCAAAATCCGACGAGTGAGTACGATATTACTCGTGTATAGTTTCATTATTTATCAATTATAATTCGTATATAACTTATCTCGTATCGAGCAACCTCCTTAGTTTATTCGAGAATAAAAGATAAGCAAAGTTGATAATATATTTTATTAATAAAAGATAAAATAGAAGTTAGAAATAACAGGATGTAGGTTTATATCATTAGGCAACACACACAGACAAAACAAAACATTTTTTTTTTAAGTTAACAACCAAATAACAATGTTACTATCCTATTGATTGATCACTAGATGAAAAGTATAAACAAAAGAAAAAATTTATATATATATTTTACAGTATTATTTGAAAAATTTCAATTTATTAACAAGTAACTGATAGTTCAATTATTCAAGATATTTTTAGGGTAGTCTCCCTGTTGTAGTAATCAAACTGCGGTACAGAGGATAGGTTAGAAAGGGAAAAAAAAAGTGTTGGAAAATAATAACAAGGGAAAAAAATCATACACTTTAATCAAGCTTAACCAATATTGTTGATGGAATTTTCAAGTTTCTTGTGGGGAAAACGATAAAAATCAGATAAAAGACTATCTAGTTTCATTTCTTAATTATGTTAAGAGTTTATCATAGCATTCAAATAATGATCACATAAATCCTCATCCTATCTTGGTATCTAACAAACTTGATTTTAATAGGAAGATGTTTCTATTTTTTTTAAGCGTAAACGAGATTTTCTTACTTTTTTTTTTAAAAAAAAAGTATTTGTATTATCTAAAAAAATATA
>NW_019384328.1:150741-154870 GCF_000671375.1 Centruroides sculpturatus
TTTCATAAATATGTAAGTTAAATTACAAAATTAAAAAAAATATATTTATATTTTAAACAATTTATAAAATGTTTATACGCAGAATATTACTTAAACATTTAAAAAAAATTGAACAGAAAAAGTTTTAATTTATTTAATTTAATAATAATAAAAAAGTATAGTCTATAGTTTTAAACTATTATTATTATTTAATGAATTAATAGAAAAATTTATCTGTATTTTATCGAGATAAATTTTTATTTCTACAATTCATATCTTCGTCATCTCTAGAGAATTGTGATTATTTTATTTTATTTTTATTTTTTATTTATTTTTTTAATCCTCACTTCGACAAACAAGCCATTGTAATAATTAAATTGGCAAAGTACGTTTGTTGTCTATTAAATTTCCAAAAATTTCCTATCTTTATCTCTAACTCTTAATTATACATAAATATAATTATACAGAAAAGATCTTTCTAAGCAATTAGCACCATATGTTAGATTCAATTTCCTATCTTTCTCTCTCTCAACTTCCGACATTTTGCTGTGTTGTTACAAAGCAGATGTCCCTTCCGACAAAACCTAATAGCACAACACTTAAAGCTAATCCAGTTACGCTCTTACTTTATCCTTATTACATTTGTCGTGGGTAATTTTCCGAAATTTATTTTACAGTTTAATGCGTCGAGCGTAGTATACAGCGATCTACAAAATGGCCCATTACTTTACTTACAACAGCTGGTCTGTTAGACCGATAGCGGATGCAATTATTAGCGTTCGTTAATGAGAATTTTATTTTTACTTACAGATGATACCCTGATATCAGTCGAAATCTTTTACACTTTTGGAAAACATTAATGTCGCCGATGGGAGTTTTGCTCACTATTTCCACTTTAAACTACGGAATTTTTTTTATTAAAAAATGTATTATTTCGTCTCTCTTTCTCTCCCTCTTCTTCTCTATTGTTACCTGAATAGATAAGTATTAAATGTTTCATTAAATTTTTCCATTTACATTCAAAGTATTTTCACATAATTCTAATGAATTTATTATATTGATAACTGTGTTATTCTATTGTGGTTAAATTTATTAATGAGATTTAGTAAATGTTAATGCTGTAAGATCTCTTGTAACGCAATTAACACGGGTGATATTTTCCAAAAACTCAATTAACCAAGTTCTTCTTTATGTAATCACGCTTGACATTCTTCTATACGTCGTTAACGCTCCAAGTTCTTCTGAATATAAATTAATGATAGAGATTCTCTTGAATATAAATTAACTCTCGAGATTTTCCTAAACATAGTTAACACCTGAGAATCTTCTATACATAATCAACGTTAGTGAATCTTCCATATTCACGCTTCGAATGTTAACTATGTACGACGGAGCGCGATAAACTCATCTGAATGCAGTTTACTCTTGAGACTCTCCGAATGTAACTGATGCTTGAGAATTTTCTTTAAGTTAATAATGCTTGGTATTCTTTCCACTGTGTTAATTTAATGCTTTCATTTTTCTGTATGCAATTAACATCTTGTTAAATATAATTAACGTTCCTGCATGCAGTTAACGCTCCAGAATTTCAAGCATCAGCTATATGTCTATGAATATTCTTCTTCAGATACGGAAAGCTTTAAGGACCGGAAGTTCCGAATAATTATATACGAACTTCCAGTCTTGACCGGAAATCACGTGATTTCAATTCAAAATTTTCTCCAGAATGGAGTTAGATATATGACTGGCATGACTCGGTTGTTTTAAGAAGAAGTAAGATGTACAGGGGCAAGACACTCCAGACCAGATATGGAAAGTTTAAGGGTCGGAGAACCCGACAAAATGTATATAAACTTCCGGTCTGGACCGGAAATCGCGTGACTTTTTAAAAATTAAAAGATGATTAAAAATTGCATCTCGGCATTATTGTGATGCTGTCACAATAAATGATGCTAATCGTTTTATATTTTAACTGGATTAACATAAGATTTTTCAGGTAATTTAGAATGGAATTTTGAAAACTTTGACACCAATTTCCGAATCAAACTTCATAAAGAATCGTTAAAAACTTTTCTTTTTAAATAGTTTATAGATCAAAACCTGTAAAGATAGAAGAATATTCCCTCAAAACTCAAATAAGAACTTGGATTAAGTAGACTTAACTATAAGCTTAAAAAATAATATATTTTCTTTTTCTCTATTATATCTTAACCTCCTAAAAAACGTCAAATTTTATCATGTTCCACATATAAGCTGTTGGAAAAAGTGGAGTAGAAACCATTATAAAGCTCTTTTCGAGGTCTAAGTTCACAATATCTTTATAAATAGAAGATTGTAGATCTATTCCAAACCAGAATAACGATATAAAATATTTTTATTTGTACTTTACACAAGAAGAAATAATATATTTTTCACTTAAAATCATTTTAAAAAAAAGACAATTTTTGATCTTAAAATAAATATAATTGGCTACAAATCTCGATATGTCATCTTACTACCTATTGAGACATCTTAATAAAAAATCAGAATAAAAAACTAGAATAACGAATAAACGTTTTTATTTTTATTCATTGCAGAAATAAATACATTTTTCACATAAAAATCATTAAAAACAGGTAAAACTTTGACCTTAAAACAGACAAAAATGTATTTAATTAGCAATAAACCTTGATACATCACGATACGAATCATTGAGTCATATAGAACTTTGATACTTTAATAAAAATCTGATTAAAAAAAAATAATAACGAGGATAGATATTTCAGTTTATACTTTATATATTTAAATGTCATTAAAAACTGAATTTTAGCCTTAAAATAAGTCAAAAAAGAGGAAGAAAAACACAATTTTAGATCTTAATATATCATCACAAGTATCATTGTCATATAAAAAACCTTTAACATTTTAATAAAAATAAAAAGAAAAAAACAATTTTGTTTATGTTTTATGCACTTACAAGTCTTTAAAAAAATGCGAAATCTGATCTTAAAACAAATAAAAATGCGTAAAAATTAGCTGTAAATCTTGATACATCATCATACTAACCATACATAACTTTTACACACACACATACACCCTCTCATAAAATTCAAAATAACAGAATATATGTATAAAATAATGCTATATAATTTTTTCTGTATAAAATAAAACCATTTTCCCTTTAAAATTTACCATTTTTGATAATTTTATATCTGAAAAAAGCAAACAAAAAAATGCATATAATTGAATACAAGTCTTAATGCACATCATCACACAAATCATGGAGTTATATGGAAACTTTGACACCTTAATAATTGACAATATGATAATAATATTGTGCAATGCTGTTATAGATCAGATTTCAACAATGTAATAACTAATTATTGTTGAGAGTTTAATGAACTGACAGTGAGCTTAATAATGAATGAGACTAGTGATCTATTAGTGATAGGTTAACAATCAGTTAATCTCTATAACCTTGTTAATTAGTTAGTAAATCTCTCTTTCGTCTAAATGGTCAATTAATGCGAAATTAAGAATCCATCAATGATCATTTACTTTATCCTCTTGAGCTTAAAAAAAAAGAAAGAAAAATATTTAAAATTTAATGAAGATAAAACCTTTAAAAAAATATGTATATATAATTCCTTTCAACATTATTGAAATATTTAAATAATATAATTAAAATTAGAAATATTCAAACATTTTTTTAAAAAATTTATAAATTTTCTTCAATTATTTATTTATTTTATAAGTAAACATCATCATTTGTTTAAGGTATTTTGATGTTTAAAATTTAAATGAATTCTTCATCATCATTATCAAGTTTAGTTTTAATTAAAAATTTAACTGTTAATAAATTAATTAAGCCAGAATTTATAATTTAAATTATAATACTTGAAAGTATAAGGTATAAAAAAAAGTACACAATTTTTCTTAAGATTACATAAAATATATTTGTGCAAACTCTAGCAAAAGTAATTTTATTAATTTTTTTAAAATTAAAATTGATTTAATAATTATAATTAAAGTTATTTTTTTTCTTAAATATCAAATATTTTACATATTTTTTTAAAATAAAAATTAATAATCTTAAACTTCAACACTTTTAATACATGAATAAGCAAAAGAATCTATATATGAAGCATTTTATAATTATTTAATCTATCTA
>NW_019384328.1:156494-167154 GCF_000671375.1 Centruroides sculpturatus
AATTAAATAAATTAAAAATATAATTAAAAATTAGAAGCGATTTTTATTATAAATTTGTAAGGTAAAGAGCTATCTTAAATTGAATTTAAAAAATTAAAATAAAATTATTTTCCTAATATATATATATATATAAGTCGAACGACTATAAGATTAGTTTCTAAACAGAGAAATCTGTTGAGATCGTATAGCGTGATTTGTAGGGAGCAAGGTTTTATAGGTGTCATCACTTCACGTAAATGCTTCCTGTGATCACGTCAGATGATACACAGCTTTTCGAAAATAAATTGTTTGTTGTCGTGTTGCACCTTGACAATTTATCAAATTGTGATATATCATAACGATCTTTGAAATTTGATAGTTGAAAGGGTGACGAGAAAAAAAGAGGGGAAGAAAAAGGTATGTCAAAAGTCGCGGCCGCTTAAATGACTTACTAAAGTAACATTTAGAGTAATTTTATATACTTTTAATAATTAATTGGTTTGCATTTTGAAAAATTGTACACACACACATTTTCCATTGTGTCTGTCTGTCTTTCGTGAATCTCGGGAATTGAGATAGATAGATGAAAAACGAGACCAGATATGGCAACCTTAGGGGTAGGAGGACCCGATTAACTATATACGTTATTTCAATTAAAATTTTCTCCTGAACGAAGTTAGATAGATGACCGGCATGACTCTATTGTTAAAGGAAAAGTATGATTTACAGGGGCAAGCCAATACTAATTTGAGATGGAGAGCATATATTTTTTTAAATTAAATAGATTTAAAATATAATTAAAAATTGCAGCACGGCATTGTGACGATGTCACAATAAATAATTGTTCGTTAAAGCTTAAAAAGTGTCTTTCGTGTGTACTTTCGTGGCTTGTACGATGCAGAATCTTCCAATCTTTTATGTTTTAGAAAAATCTTTAAAATTTTATAAAATATTCCTAAAATTTTTGAAAGGGAATTCTGAGCATTTTCTTAAAAATGTTGTAACCCTTTTTTTTAAATTATTTTGTTTCAGAATCCTGATTCACAGTATTGAACTTTTTGTAAAAGTTCTGTTTCTATACCTTAGACCAGATTTTATAAACGCTGTATTTTTTTAAGCATATAAATAAGCATTCCCCTAATTTCAGGCATAATAATTAAACATTTTTTTAAAAAAAATTCCTGAATATTCTAAAATATTTTTAGAATTGAACACACAAAAAAAATTATGGATTATGAAATAATTAAAAAAAAACTCAATTTTGTAGTAAAAAATTCATTTTCTATAACCGAAGACATTCTAAAATTTTTCTACAAATATTTTTAAAAATTTCTGCATTTCTACCTTATTTTGTTTTTTGTTAGAATTTGATACAAAAGATTACAGATCCTAACTTACAACTAAAAAAGAAAGGTGGAAAAAAGCGATATTAAACCAAATTATTATTTTAATAAATCGATAAACATTTTAAATATTCAAAATTTAAACATTACTCAACGAAAATAATAATAATAATAAGCAACGACACCTTTCATCCTTATGATACTCGATAGTCCGAACTTGACTACTTTAGCATAGGAAAATTAGATTTTTTTTTCTTTTTTGGTGAGTGTGTGTGTGTGTGTGTGGCTAAATCGAGAGACGTGACCCCTTAAAATTAAGATAACGTCGTTTATCATCAACTAAATTAAACGTTTCGGAAAGCGTATGAAGGCGAAAGTAAATAAAGTTTCATAATGTCAAAGGTTTCGAGAGTTGTATTAACGTATCTTTAAAACCAATAATTTCAAACTTAATTACCTTGTTTTTATTGCTATATCAGCAAAAATTAACGCTTGTTAAAAAGAAGTTACCTAATAGCATACCCTGTAAGCTTAATTAAAACCTAGAAAACAAATTATTACGTTTTAACCGCCCCGGTTAATGATACGTTGATTACAAGTACCAGTTTAATTGTCCCCATGATACTACTTACTAAGAAGGATAACATTTATATCTGACATAAATTGGAGAAGGCCATGTAGTCACTTATACAGTTAATGCTTGATTAGTACAAAATCTAATCTTAGTCATTAGCAGTAGTTAGTTAAAGGATTAAAATATGTTCCAATATTTACTCTAAAATCAAAATTTTTTTAATATTTATCTATACAGTTTATGTATGATCCTCCTCCTCCTCCTCCTCCTCCTCTCCTCTTCGATCTTGTAGCATTTGTATCGTGAATTTTTATAAAATTTTAAGACTTTTTTGACTTTTTTTATATATTTTTGAATCGTGAAAATTAAATTGGAACGTAAATTTGTCCGTTTTATGAAGGTTATTCTCTCTGTTTTTTTTAATAAAGTATTTTAAGGGAGATTAAAGAACTGCTGCCTTGAAATATTAGTCACTTCTATACAAATTTAAATTTATTATTTAAGAATTAAAATTAATTAAAAATAATTTTTAATTTTCTTATAAATGTGTATACACAAAATAAAAATACATATTTAAATATTTTATTGTATAAATTCGAAAAAATTTGCTTGGTCTTGTTGTCTTAGACTCTAAAACAATAAGGACCAGATCTAAGAATGCAAATTGAGAATGATAACCTAAGATTTTTTAGAAATTTTTGATATTTTTTAAACATTTTGCTTCGTTTTTTTCGCTTTACAATCAGCAGAATGATGATAGAAATAAAATTTTATCTGTTCAATGATGAAAAATATGCTTTAAATTGTTTAGAATGATAAACATTCACGTAAATAACGCATTAAGATTCTATTTATTTAACATAAAATATAATTTTAAAAAAAATACAAATGATTTTCTATAATTAAATTCATATACATGCAATAGTTAATGATACTAAAAAAAATTATTTTTGAATTGAATTAATGGAATTAGAAGTCCAAGAATTTCACATAAATATAATAAACATTTTTAAATTCGTATAAAATTTTATTATATTTTGTAAATTAATTATTTCTAATAAATTTATGTTAATTTATTCATTTTTCTAATTAATAATTATTGAGATTTAGTGATTTATTCATATAAATCTTTGGGGGTTTTTTAATCATTAAAATGAGAATAAATCTTATTAAAATGTCTTTATAAGTTAAAATTTTATTATAATTTAAAGAATAAATTGAGGTTTTTAAGAGGCTAAAACTCTAAAAAAAAACATAATAGAATAATTTAAATTTTGATCTTTTGTAAAAGTTACAAGTTGTGAACAATTTATATTCAAAATTCTACAAAGTTTGAGAATATTTCTTGAATACAAAAGATTCTTTCGACATTTATTTGTAATATAATTCAATCTGACAATGCCATGTTCTAACATATGCTTACAATAAGCAGGTAAATCAATACAAATCTTCTTACCTACCATTCCTTACACACAAGGCTCCTATCTATCATCTTTTCATTGATATATTATTAACAAAACGCTAAGTTATTCTTGTTCCTCTCCAATCAACTGATCACTTATCATCCTTAAATATTTTATATAATCATCTCTTAATCGAGAATTCTAAATTGTTAATACCTTTCATCAGAATTAAGAATAATGATGGTTTCGGATACATTCCTAATAATTATTAATCGTTAATCATTTATTGAATATAGGAAATAATTTTTTTAAATTTGTTTTTATTATTATTATAAAAGAATAATTTATAAACACAATTTAATTCGAGCATTTTTTTAAAAAATTTATTCGTTCTGTTCGTTTCGTTATTATAACGAACACTTTTAAACGTCAATTTGACGTCATCTGTTCAATTTCATAATGAGAAATAATACAGAATGACGTCAAATTTACGTAAAAAATGTGCATTATATAAGGATGAAATACCGAAACGGTGGCATTTTGTTTCGTTATGATAAAACAGTTCATTCATTTTACGTAAAAAAAAAGAGAATATTTTGAGGAATTTTGTAACATGTTTTAAAATGATTTTCGCATCATCATCAATAAAATAAAGATAAATTATCATTGTATCTTATTATTAAAAACTATACCAAGAAGGAACAATTGTGAAATAAAAAAACCTTTCTTAAAGTACATACAATCAAAATTCTTTACATATCCATTCTAAACCATAAAATTTACGTCAATATAAAGAATCATTTGCGTCATTTCTTTAACTTGCCGCATTTTGAAGTAAAATTACGTCATTCTTTACTGTTATAACACATCATAAGAATATGAATTTCGTAGCTGTGCCCTTATAGAAACTGGATTAAAAAAATCCAAGTGAGAGAACTAAAAAAAAGATAGATAATTTGAAAACACTTTTTTAAACCTTAAAATTTTGCTAATAAAACTCTTAAATACATTGTATACAATATCAATAAGTATACAAATTAATGTATAAAATAAATATATATATATAGAACACACATACTGTATAGAGTCTGAGAGAGATAAGATTGAACCCAGCTTATCACAAATATGAGGTCCCAGTCTTCTTTGAAAGACATTAAAATATACCAATAAAATCAATAAAATATATAAATTCAAGTTTCTTTTGATAAATAGCTTTAAAAAATGTCTGTTTTTATATCATTTTTCTGCATAAAATACTAAATTTTGGAGCTCTTCTGTCCTGAGGCTAGGCCAAGTGATCTTGTTGACCTCTTTCTATTGGAACTAAACATGATTAATTTGTAATTTATATAACTAAAAATTTTGATTTATCAGATTTTATTTATAAGTTTCTTTTTTTAAATTTTTAATTCTAATATTATAATGATTATTTAACTTTATATCCAAATATTTTTTTTATCATTTATGCTAAAAATTCACTAGAAAAATATAAGATCTAGAAGAAAATGCTTTAAAATTCTTTCTTTTCATTAATAATTTTGAATAATTAACCTATAAATTATTCTGTAGAATAGATTAATGTATTTTCTAACATTTTTATTTTGTATAATAAAAAAATATGATATTAATTGTTTCCAATTGGTTTAGTACATTACCTACATAAAATACAATTTTTGAAAAATTTAATTTACTTTATCAACAATTTTTAATATCATTAATAACTGTATGAAATTTTTCTTTACCTTTTTTTCTTTGATAATTTCATCAATTTTTATCTCTAAATGTCTTCTAAAAGAGATTTTCTACTCACAGACTTCCTTAACAGGAGTATAAACACTTTCAACTGAATAAAAGCATTTATTTTTACATTTTAATCTTACATACTTACCTTTATTTAATATACTGAAATACCACTTAAATATATTCATTTATCCTTATTATACTTAAGCATTTTTCCACAAAAAAAAAACAAGTAAAACTCTTCAAACAACCTCTTTCCTTTAACATCTTCAACTAATTTTTGTAGCTTGGTTCTTTTTTTTTTTTTAGTTTTTCACACTTAAAATGGCACTTATTCACACTTCAGAACAATTTTATTATTTTTAAATGCTGTTGTAAAGGATTTAGAAATATTTAAAAATAAGAAAATAGTTTAAAACTTTGATGTTTTTAAAAAAAATTTTAACAAATTACATGCTCAATTATAACTACTATAATTATCATTTTACATCATTAGTGAAAGGTTAAATCAATTTTGAATCCACTGGTTTGAAGAAACATAATAAACGATATTTATAGTATTTTCGCATGAATTATCTTGTAATTATCTAGTGTTAAATTATAAAAATATTGAATATAAAAATAGGGTAATTTTGTTAAATTATTCTTCTAAAAAATCTGGAATTATTAGAGCAGATAGATGTAAAATAAAATTATATATATATATATATANTACCAAAAGAAAATTGAATATAAACATTCAATACATCAAAATAAAGTAAATGATAAAAGTTTGAAAGTTTAGAGATAAAGAACATTAAAAAATAACACATGAAATTAAATATTATTATAGATTAAAAAAACCAGATAAAATAAATTTATGATGCTAAAAATTGCTTAAAATCTAAAATAAAATAAATTTAAATCCATAATTTGGAATAAAAATTTGAGTTTTAAGTAGTAGAATATACTAAAATAAATATTTATTTATTCATATTGTTTATAATAAGGTATCAATTGATTAAATTTGTTTTAAATATATTTAAATGAATCAGAATTATATCTATGTTTAGTTCTAATATTAATAATGTTATATAAATAGATAAAAAATATTATTTTTTAATGACCTTTCCTTAAAAAATAAACAAATAAAATCTTTAACATACATTTAAATAAAAGTTTAACAGCTGTTAAATCTACAAAATTCAGTAAAATGTGTATATGAAGGAAATTTAAACAAGGAATATTATATTAAATGGTATAAAATCCTATAAAAATCTTAAAAATATATATTTTTTAAAGAAATAACATAAATTAGAATAGATTTAATTCCAAAAATTTGCAAGTATTATTTAATTTTATTACCAAACTGCTTGCAAAAAGATTTACATTTCATAACTTTGGTTAATCTTTGTTACTAGAGCATACAGGAATAATTTATTTTTCAATTATTACAGCAATAAATCTTGCCACTATCTAAAAAAATAAATTTAATCTATGTATTGATATACAATTGTTATGAATATTAGATTAGAGCGATACAATATTATTAATAAGGCCATATAAGTCTTTATAAAAAGTTTATAACATTAAAATAATAAAAAAGAAAAATGCAACAAAATCTGAAGGAAAACATTTACCCTTTTATTCTTAATTATAACAAAATTTTCAATGTAAAATATAATATTTTTTCAATATATAATGATACAAAATGGCTTAAATGATCATATCTTAAGACTTTATTATGAATAAATCTGTCAGTCACTCATTAAAATCTCAAGTCATATCAATTTTCAATAATAAAACATAGAAGCAAGCTGTTGTTGTTATTATTAACATTTTAAACATACTAAAATGTTTACTCTCAAAATTTATTATCTATTTCTCATAAAAATCTCTTTAACTAATTAAAAAATTATCTAAAAATCAAGAGAAATCTGTGTCAAACAGAGCAAACATAAATTATTTATACTAATTACATATAACATCTGATAAAAAATTATTTCTAGATTTGAACAAAGTTAAATTAAGAAAAAATTTTAATTATTTTTTAAATATTTAATTAAAAATACTTTAAAATTGCTTGTAATAATCTAGAGTCACAAATGTGAGGTATATCCTTCTGTAAAAGACATAAAAATGTAAACAAGTATGAAGAAAAATAAATAAAATAAATTTTTTTTTACCACTTATCAAAGGAAAGATGGCATAAAGTTGATATAAATTAGTTTTTTTTTACATAAAAAGATAAATTTTGGAAATTCCTTTGTATCCAGGGTGAAGATCAAATGGCTATGAAAGTTACACTGCTTTATCTGGACATGTTTATGATTAAATATTTTCAATTATTTTTTTAAATGGTCTATTAACAAAATATCATTAACTCATTAAAAAGATCATAAATAATTTCAAAATAAAAACTTTTAATCAAATAATTAGAAAAAAAAACAAAACTTAAGATTATCTTTATGTTGAGATTCAATTTTCTACAATAGAAACTCTTAAATACATTGTATACAATATCAATAAGTATACAAATTAATGTATAAAATATATAGAACACACATACTGTATAGAGTCTGAGAGAGATAAGATTGAACCCAGCTTATCACAAATATGAGGTCCCAGTCTTCTTTGAAAGACATTAAAATATACCAATAAAATCAATAAAATATATAAATTCAAGTTTCTTTTGATAAATAGCTTTAAAAAATGTCTGTTTTTATATCATTTTTCTGCATAAAATACTAAATTTTGGAGCTCTTCTGTCCTGAGGCTAGGCCAAGTGATCTTGTTGACCTCTTTCTATTGGAACTAAACATGATTAATTTGTAATTTATATAACTAAAAATTTTGATTTATCAGATTTTATTTATAAGTTTCTTTTTTTAAATTTTTAATTCTAATATTATAATGATTATTTAACTTTATATCCAAATATTTTTTTTATCATTTATGCTAAAAATTCACTAGAAAAATATAAGATCTAGAAGAAAATGCTTTAAAATTCTTTCTTTTCATTAATAATTTTGAATAATTAACCTATAAATTATTCTGTAGAATAGATTAATGTATTTTCTAACATTTTTATTTTGTATAATAAAAAAATATGATATTAATTGTTTCCAATTGGTTTAGTACATTACCTACATAAAATACAATTTTTGAAAAATTTAATTTACTTTATCAACAATTTTTAATATCATTAATAACTGTATGAAATTTTTCTTTACCTTTTTTTCTTTGATAATTTCATCAATTTTTATCTCTAAATGTCTTCTAAAAGAGATTTTCTACTCACAGACTTCCTTAACAGGAGTATAAACACTTTCAACTGAATAAAAGCATTTATTTTTACATTTTAATCTTACATACTTACCTTTATTTAATATACTGAAATACCACTTAAATATATTCATTTATCCTTATTATACTTAAGCATTTTTCCACAAAAAAAAAACAAGTAAAACTCTTCAAACAACCTCTTTCCTTTAACATCTTCAACTAATTTTTGTAGCTTGGTTCTTTTTTTTTTTTTAGTTTTTCACACTTAAAATGGCACTTATTCACACTTCAGAACAATTTTATTATTTTTAAATGCTGTTGTAAAGGATTTAGAAATATTTAAAAATAAGAAAATAGTTTAAAACTTTGATGTTTTTAAAAAAAATTTTAACAAATTACATGCTCAATTATAACTACTATAATTATCATTTTACATCATTAGTGAAAGGTTAAATCAATTTTGAATCCACTGGTTTGAAGAAACATAATAAACGATATTTATAGTATTTTCGCATGAATTATCTTGTAATTATCTAGTGTTAAATTATAAAAATATTGAATATAAAAATAGGGTAATTTTGTTAAATTATTCTTCTAAAAAATCTGGAATTATTAGAGCAGATAGATGTAAAATAAAATTATATATATATATATAAATATATATATATATATTTTTTGTTTATTTTATTTTTTGGTTGTTTTTTTACTTTTCATCTATCATGACGAATAGTCACTTTAATAAAGGTGCAGGGCATCTAAAAATATTTGTATGCAAGAAGTAATTTTAAATTTAAATAAAATGTGAAAATTTTATAACCACTGCTGTATTTGCTGTTCTAAAATAAAATATGGTTTATATAAAAAGAATTTTTCAGTCAGTTGTGTGTCTACTTTACATTTCAAATGTTGGGCATCCCAATTTGATGCGACAAATAAGATACCATCACTGCATTAGGGATCAAATGAATCCACATCTTTCACCTAATTGTTTTTGTAGCCTACTGAAACTACTCTTTATTTTTATAATCACAANAATTAAAAAAAAGAGAGAGAGAGAGATAAAAGTCTGGTAATGGTAATGATGTTTCTATGATTTTTTTAAAGTAATTTTTTTTCTGATTATAATTATAAAAATATAGAATAAAAAAAAGAAGAAGAAAAATTTTTACAAAATTTTGTAGAAGAATTAGTAAAATTTCAAGTATGTCAATATAGATTCCTTTAAAAAGTACATCTTGAAAAATTCAATTAGTTACAGTAGCAATAAAAATAAAATAAAATAGAAAAAAAAATCAGAAAATAAGAATTTCAAATTAAGAATAAATAAATGAATTTTAAAATTTAAGAAAAAAAATCAACAAGAAAAACAAAATATATATAACAAAATTCAAACAATTCAAGTTTCCATTTCTATCTTCAATATATATTATTCACATTGGTATATTTGTAAAAGTAGAGATGGGGAAAAAAACAAAAATATATATATATATATATATTTTTTATTATTTATTTTTCTTTATTTATTTTTTTCCTCAAACCATACAATTTCAATCTGTGTAAGAAAACAGCAGTAGTAGCTGCCTAGTTGAATTCTATCAGATAAATTATTAAATAGACATAATTTCCAGAATAGAGTAACACCTGGTGCAAGCTCTAGAAAGAAAAATATATTGAGATGTCTAGGATTGTCAACAAAAGAAATATCAGTGGATGAAATTTTTAATTTTTAATCATATATTCCCAAATGTTTCGCTACTAGTTAGATTTTTTTTCCCCTTATTTTATTTATTTTTTTTTCCTTCCTTTTCTTTCCTGTCTAAATGTGCAATGTACCTTATTTCTATCTACATCAATTCTCTGGAGTGTAATTCTTTCTGCTGAAATAATTCATATCAAATAGTTTCTTTCCTCACGGATTTTGGATAACTGCTGACTTTAATATTTAAAACATATCCGATAATTGTCACGAAGCAAAATATATTGAATAAAACGAATAAAAACGATCCTATATTGTTTAATTATTGAAACAAATTGTTATCAAGGGACTATAACAGAAACTATATTACTCATTTACTGCAAATTTTCAAAATATAACATTAATATAAGATAAAAATGTATTTATTCTTTCCACTTTTTAATAGTGTTTCTAAATTTCCTCTTTTTTGTTTTTTTAAATTTAAATAATTTATTCATTTTAAAATAAAAATAGAAATACAATAAAATAATTTTCTTAAAAATTGCAAAAAAAAAATTATTATTTAATTAAATTATTTTACTGGAATATTACAATTTAAATATAATTAATATAAAATTTATATAAAATGCATATTTATTAATTTTATAAAAATAAAGGGCTA
>NW_019384328.1:168891-182293 GCF_000671375.1 Centruroides sculpturatus
ACGATTTATATTTTAAAAATAATTAAATTCACTTAGCATTCAAAACTTGCGAATTTTGAAAAAAACAAATTTGCTGATTAAATGCGGACAACCGTTTAACTGAAGTAAAACGGGTTTTCCCCTTGCTATGGATGTCTGCCTAGTTCAGTTCAGCCACATTCCGCTACAGTTCGCCTTTATTATCAGTTCGAAATGGGGTGGTTCCATAATACCTGCAGTGTTCCATAATACCACCTTCTCCTCTATATATATAGTGTGGTCCAGAAGTCAGTTAACCGGTGTAAAAACTAAAGTGATGAGTGCTTTAAGACAGGTAAATTTGGCAAAAAAATTTATTTAAAATGAGATACCATTTAACAATCTTTGGCGCATTTCCACAAATTCTGAAAATTGCATTTAGGGAAACATCCTGGAAAAATACCGTTAACCGACTTTTGGGCCATAATGTAACTCATTGCTTCTATTGAAAATAAGATGGCGAGTTTAAATAGCTTCTGATAGTTGCCTGCTCTGTAGTTCCTTCTTGTAATTTGCCACTGAATTTTAACTTGTATTTTTTATTTATACTAACAAAATACTTTTTTTTATTCTTCTTCTTTAATTAATTAATTAATTAATTTAAAAAATCATTACGATAAAATTTTGTTGAGTTTTTCTCTTCAAAAAAACGTATTTTGTAAAATAAGGATGCGTATTATACATTGATTAAGAAAAAGATGCGTCATAAACAAACATCTATGCTAAATTAAGCAGTTGAACTTAATGATAATTAATAAAATTATAAATCAAAAATTTATTATGGTTAAATTGGATATAATAATAATAATAATAAAAAGTTAGGTGTTCACACACTGTAGAAAAAAAATAAAATTTGATATATGTAATGTTTCGAATCTGCGGTTTCGATTTTCGTGAAAAAATTTTACTTCAAAATTCAGCCACTAGGGAGAAATTTGACGCTGCTGTTTCTTTAAAGGTGCGCATTTTTTAACGAATTTCAGGAGTTGAGAAATAAAGTGCAGTAATTTAATTTCAATTAAAGACGTGAGCTCCATTCTCTAAAAACAGTATTTTCTGCACAACATACAACCGTTGTCTTGATAAAGTAGCCCCATAACCAAAAGTCACGGGTTCTGATCAGATGATCGTGGCAGCCGTGACATTGGAAACGATCGGCTAATCACTCTAGTGCGTGATAAGCGTTTTAAGATGACGACAGCGCCATATTTACTCTAGCGGCCGAATTTTGAAGTAAAATATCTTCTCGAAAATCGTAACCGCAGACTGTGGAAAATATCTACTATACACCAAATTTGGTCGAGATTTATCCAATAGTTCTTTCTACAGAAAGCTGTAAACACCTACTCTTTAATTATCATCACCCTGTATTACAGTTTTCCTACATTAAAATATCAAACTCTCCATCTTTAATTAATTATCATCACGGAGATTTTAATACTTTGATGTAGGAAAACTGTAATACAGGATGGTGATAATTAAAGAGTAGGTGTTTACAGCTTTCTTCCGAAAAAAACTATTGGACAAATCGCGATCAAATTTGATCGCAAGGGTGAATACGGCGTTGCTGTTCCCTTAATGCGCTTATTATACACGAGAGTGATTAGCCGATAATTGTATATGATAATTAAAATTAATTTTATTTCATTTTCATTACTTAAATATAAAAATTTTGAGTATATAAATCAATTTTCCTGTAACTTAGTCACCTCTATCTCCCATTTTCACACTTATATCTTCTAACAGTAACCTGCTATATTAGTTATTGTACATGAAAACTGTAGAGAGATCGTTAAGAGTTGCTGTCTATTGGTAAATAGATCGTTGACCAGCCCTCGAATACTAAGCTATTAATACAAGTAGGAAGTTATAACCTGCAAACATTAAGCTGTCAATAAGGTAAAGTAATCAAGCAAGTAAGCCATCTTATCTAACCATGTTACAAATACTAAAATATATAAAAACTTATAAAACTTTTAAGAACAATTAGACTAGATTTATCTATAATTTAATTATTAATACATACTTTATTAATTTTGCTTATATAAGTGATTAATTAAAAAACTAATTAAATTGATACAGAAGACATAAAGATTCTATACAGGATGGCCCAAAATTTAGTTAACTATAAGAATTGCTACTGTTATCCCCCTTCTAAACTCATAGAAAACACGGTAAACAGACTTATAGGCCACCCTTTATATAAACTGATCAATACATTTTTAATATTTTAGAATTTGTAAACATTGATACTAATTAAATAAGTCAATATTTAACATATGTAGCGCATGATATTGGTTATATCATGATAATGAGAAGTGACTTCCAATAACAGGTTTTATTTTTAATGATACTGATGTAAAAAAAAAACCTGAAAAAGAAATAAAATAACTTTCAATTACAATCGCCAAAGGAAAGAAAAATATATATTAAAAAAATCTGGATTTTTTAAAATTTAAAAGTAAGTGTAATCTATCTCATAAATCTCAGTATTAAATTCAAGATGGCAACAGAACAATGCGAAGAAGCAATACACGCTAAAGCAATATATCCATTTTATCGATACCACTACTGCCAAGTGATATTATTCTGTACAGTGTCGTTATCCAACTCTCTCTCTTCTAAACAAAGAGAGAGGGAGTATGTTTTTTATCGAAATACTCAGAAACAAATTTTGAAAACAATTTGATATATTGTTGGTAGGTAAAAACGTATAAGAAAGTATTTTGGCCATGTGGATTTTTTCCAGTCACTGTCATTTACACTACTATGACAAGTCATTTCTCATACTTGCAATAATTCATAATGTATTGTTATAAGGTAAAAAAGAAACTTATCATGAATCATGTTAGCTACTAAATTAAAGAAATGGTAACTTTATAGCTTTAGAATTTTAGTATTGTAAAAATAAGTTATCAACCTATAAAAATCTATTCTTTTACTATATATATATTTTTTTCTTTCCACTAAAAATTGATCTTGGTCTGTTAAATACTATCTTGACTATAAAAAAAAAATATATATATATAGATATTATGAAACATAGCAAAAGGTTTCATAACTGTATTGTAAATATTTCAACTTTTACACTATATTTTTAAAAATTTTATTTATAGATCCTCCCATTTCTCCAACATTAATGTTGGTTTCCACAACAGCAACATCTATTCATTTGAAATGGAATTATTCTGATAAAGAAGATAGTCCTGTAACAGGTTGAGTATAACATTGGATTTAAAAAACTGTAGGCATATTATACTATATATATGATATTATAATTTATACATCTATTATCTAATTTTTTAAATTAAAAATCATTATAAAAATTTTTAAATTTTAGGATATTTTCTCTATCATATGAAACAGCATGGAACTTGGGAAGAAAGACAAGTTCCTAGTCATCAAACAACTTACACATTTCATGATTTATCTTGTGGAACTCATCATCAGTTTTATATTATTGCATTTAACACTGTTGGTAAAGGAAAACCAAGTGATGTCATTGGAATTAAAACACAAGGGTCTGGTATGGATTTTATTTTACTTTTTTATTAATGAAAAAAATGCTATTTTAGTTGAACATTTATAATTAATGAAAAAAAATATATATATATAGATATTATGAAACATAGCAAAAGGTTTCATAACTGTATTGTAAATATTTCAACTTTTACACTATATTTTTAAAAATTTTATTTATAGATCCTCCCATTTCTCCAACATTAATGTTGGTTTCCACAACAGCAACATCTATTCATTTGAAATGGAATTATTCTGATAAAGAAGATAGTCCTGTAACAGGTTGAGTATAACATTGGATTTAAAAAACTGTAGGCATATTATACTATATATATGATATTATAATTTATACATCTATTATCTAATTTTTTAAATTAAAAATCATTATAAAAATTTTTAAATTTTAGGATATTTTCTCTATCATATGAAACAGCATGGAACTTGGGAAGAAAGACAAGTTCCTAGTCATCAAACAACTTACACATTTCATGATTTATCTTGTGGAACTCATCATCAGTTTTATATTATTGCATTTAACACTGTTGGTAAAGGAAAACCAAGTGATGTCATTGGAATTAAAACACAAGGGTCTGGTATGGATTTTATTTTACTTTTTTATTAATGAAAAAAATGCTATTTTAGTTGAACATTTATAATTAATGAAAAAAAATATATATATATAGATAGCATGAAANAATTAAAAAGATATTATGCTAATATTTGTCTTTGTCCTAAATTTTTATCCGAAAACTTTAATTTTACTAATTTTATTTTCGTTTAATCAATTATGTCATTTAACTACCATTCATTAATGGTCCATGTAAAGCAATTATCGATCATTACCGTAAAATTAACAACTGGCTTTGTTTCAGTCATTACAGGAGAACATGTAGACATCAGGACAGTGATTGCTATTTGCATACTTTGAAATATTTTCAATTTGTCTTGATAAAGAAAATTTTAATAAATTAATCTACTTTTAAATTCATATTCTAAATTTTAAAAGTTGTTCAGTCTTTGAAAATTTCCTTAAAAAAAAAAAAAATCAATATTTGCTTAGAAATTTAAAATACTTTTATTGCTTTCTTTATTAAATATTTTAGATAATTTAATATAAATATAACCAAATTATTATGTGTATGTACTGTACAAACCAAGATTATCTGAATTGATGTCTGTTCTAACAGTTTCGAAAACATAAAATAGATTAAGACTGATGTTCTACATCTTTGTATCTCTCATAATGGCAATTAGATTGTTGATCATCGCTATGGGAGTTATTATATTAGCTGACGTGATAAGCTCTGATTTTAATTACTATCAATGTTCGTGTATGTATGATTTCCTTTTATCATCAGATACCATTCAAGATGTAACTTGCATTTAATAGTAATTTTATTTTAAATTTATATTTACGAAAAGAATTGTCATGTCTTTCATACCTTGAGAAAAAGTACAAAACTTAAATGCCACTTTCACATTTTCTTCTAAATTATTAAATCTATTGACACCTAAACAATAATTTTATCACTACAAAATTAATCAATAAATTTTAAAGGATTTATTTTGTAGAGTTAGAGACCATTTCTTTGGTCTTGAGTTGTGTTCAAATTATGTCTTTCATATGAATCTAAGTAGAATTGATATTATATGCCACATTACTTCAATTCAAGTAATTTTTTTCTCATATGGCATACATATTTTCAATCAATCTGAAGTTAACATAAGAAAATTAATTCACAGCTAAAGATTTCATTAGTATTTGAGATGGTGTCTTCATTTTTCAGTGTTCTTCTATTGTAAAATCTAAATTTTTGCATCATCATTTTCAATAGAGATAGAAAAATAGATCAAAAACTTTCCAGTTATTAACTTTAACTATTTTATATCATATTTACCATATAACACACAATTTTCTGGCAAAGTTTGAATTGCATTTAAAAATAGTTCTAGTTACAAAAATACTACTGCACTTTACAAATATTTTTAATGACTAGTTGAAAGTTTTTATGGATCTAATGGCTAAAAAATGTATCTTTTTGTTGTTTTTAACTCCACCACATTGACATTATGAGCACACATTGTAATACAGTATTTACAGATTCATTACACAAGTATATAGAAAATGACCCAAGATGTTTTTAGAGGATGACATATTTTAAAAGATAACTAAAGTAAAATTACTTCATTTTTATATGAGAGCTGTATTTTTGTTTGTTATATCTTCCCCAGAGTGTATTCAATGAACAAGAAACTCATTCGAAAAGTTCTAGAAGAAATATTGTGCCTGTCTGCTTTGCATTTTTGAATTAAGTTTACATACCAATAAACAATTACTTATAAGTTAATGTATCCTTGTAATAAACATTATTACTTTCTTTTGTAAAATAATTAAGGAAAAAAAATAATACACTTTTCAAACTTTTAATATAACAATTTATTACAAATAATCTAGGAAATAAATTTTGTTATTTATTTTTCATTTTGAAATGAACATACTTTATCCATTTGATTTTAATTATCATTAAAAGAATTTTATGATTTAAACTGTAAATAAAAATACATTATTTTGAAATAATTCTTTTGAGGTAATGTATTATTTATTATCATATAATTACATCCATACATTATAAATTTGTTTCACTTTTCAATTATATATATATGTCATGTTTTTTCCTTTTCTTTTATTCCATAAAAAATTTACTTTGGATCGCTTCTTTATTTATAATTTTGAAATTTTAAAACTGTTTTTAATACAGTATATAAAAAAAAAGAAAAAAAAATTTAACAAAAACTTACACCAAGGCATCAAAAATGCAGAAATAATTTTGTTAAAAATTTTATATATATTTATTTATATATATCTCATCTATATATATATATATAAAGAATAAATGTTGTTATTTTTTTTTTATTATATACCTTGGAGTATTCAATGATAAAAACAAATATGTATGCTTAAATTCTATAAACAGAAAAATCTGTTGCCTTTTAAATTATTCTTTTTGCTGTACAAAATACAATTGGCAACAGTTTTTAGACATAAATATAATATTTTTTTAAGCAAAAAAGCCATGATGTTAATAATCGTTTAGCACATTGATGTTCAATGCAAATGTTTAATTGCTCGATCTGCCGAAGAATGGAACTTTCAAGATCCGACAGCAATTTGTGTAATATTATAGTCCAGTTATTCTACAACTTAATTTTCAAGATTCCAGGTATTCTTTCAACTGCTGCATGGTTTCAACATCTACAGTTGCCATTAATTGTTCGAAAGCAGTTTGTCCCAGAGACTGCTGCAATTGTGACATTTGAGAACATAGGTATTCTTTCAGGACGACCGTATGTATCGGATCTTGACGTGACAACTAAATAAAAAATTAATTCGAAATTTAATTCTCATCGAGGATAATTGAAACGTAGAGGAAAAAATTTTTACCTCCTGTTTTCTTCTTTCGTGTTCCGTCTCGTCGTCGTCGTCTATTTGTAGTGTCTCGTTTGCGTGTAAAACTAAAGAACTAAAAAATATTTAATGTTATGAAATATTGTTTTATTAAAAATAACAATCTTTGTATTATTTTTATTTTATAACATTTCATTTTTTACCTGGACCTTATTATTTATAAAGTATTTTGGAAATAGAAAAATCCTTAATTATTCCAATAAATTAATTCTCTATAAAGAAAAAAGTGTGTTTAAAAATTCTTTCAGAAAAATCTAAGATATTTTCATTTTGGATCATCCAGATCTATTCAATCTAGCTGAAACCTATCCTGTTTATATATATATTATAAATTTTATTTCAATATAAGAGTCAAATTTTATCATTTTTGAATTTTTTATCCAAATGATGCAAGAACTATTGATTTTAATAACATTAAAAAAGAAAAAAAGTAGGAAAGATATTTCAAAAATCTAAGCAAAAGAAGAAAAATAACGATCATCAGATGTTTCAAAAGGAAATATGCTGAAAGCAATATCATAAATTAAATTAAAAATCTAGTTTTTCTTCAATCTGCTACAGAATAAGAAAAAAGAAACCTTAATAAAGTTCTGTTGATGAGAAAGTTTGATTGATATACTAATGACAAATCTTTTATATTATGTTAGCGCAAATATAATAAAATCATCGTGCATCAAGGAGAAATGTAATTAAAACAAATACAGAAATAATAATTTATTATTAAATAAACTTGTAGATTTGAACAGTGCACTTATTAGCAGTAAATATTTTGTGAATTAAAAAAAAAGAATTGTTTATTTAGTTGTACAAATAAAATTACTTGCAAATAAAAAAAATATAATGTTTTTCATAGCTCTATAGAAGTCAGTTGAGTAATAAAATTGTGTAAAAATGTATTTTGAAATTTTGTATCTATTGGAAGAGAGTACTAGACACTAAACAAAGTCTTAAAAAGGAAAATTAAATCCGATAAACTTCAAGTAATTCACAAAATTACTATATAATTAGTAATAACAAATTTTGTAATAATAAAGATGTCTGTTTAAAAAGTATTGATTGTTGGGCTGCAATTAGGAAAAATTCTAGACCTATAAATTCCCACCGTTGTCCATCTGTCTGTCTTTCCTTAATCTCAAGAATGGAGTTAGATAGGTGAAAGATGAGACCAGATATGAAAACCATAGGGCGGAAGGCCCAATTAACTAGTAAATTTCTATTAACTCGAATTTCTGATGCAAACCAGAAGTCATATTATTTCAATTAAAACATTTCCTGAAAGGAGTTAGATAGATGATTGGTATGACTCCATTGCTAATGGAAAAGTATGATTTACAGGGGCAAGACACTACGGTACTAATTTGAAGTGGAGAGCATATATTTTAAATTAAAAATTGCAGCCCGGCATTGTGACAATATCACAATAAATAGTGAAAAGTTACATTTTTTAAAATTATGTACAATTCCATTATTATACAATTAATTATGGTAACAATGAATGTCATTTCATTTCTTAAAAACTTCCTTGTGATGGTAATTATTTATTTGTTTATTTTTTTTGCAATTCATTCTTTGCACATTTATAAGTTTTTCTTAAATAACAAAACCTAAAAGAAACAAATTGTTATCAAGAGATTAAAAAAAAAAAAATGGAATGAACCAACTTGATATTTGAGCAAATGAATCTTTCTACATAAAGCAATTATTTTGTTATACACAAAGATTATCATTTGTATAAATTATCTTCATATCTTAGCAGTCATAATCTCAATACTCAGCTCTATCATCAGGGTTATCATAAATATGGATTCAAATATCTCCTTGAGAAAAACCTGGACATGTAATAATTATCAAAATATATTGTCTTGCTGGGTAAACTTTGCATTAGAGTTATATGGCTTACTTTTGAAACTGTTTATGGAGTCCGAAACCATACTTGAAAAACTTATTAGCTTTGTTAATCTAACTGTTTAACCCTTAACCAGATATGGTGGGTCCAATGGACTTTATATTTTTCTTAATTATAACACATTACTTCATTCTTTTGTGATTTCCTCATTCAATATTCCTTTTACATAATATGAAAAAACAAATATTAATACAGTTTTTTATTTATTAGCGAGAGTGAGTTAATTTTATGATGTTACCGGATGAAAGTGTCCATTAGACTCTAATGTTAATATGCACAATATACAACAAGGATGCAATCAGAAGAAGGTTTTAGGAGTTGAAAATCTCCATATTTATTTTAACTGAAATAACTGTTTTATTTTTGTAAATAAAAGCTAAAATACTTTTTCCCTTACTTCCAAATTTTTTAATATATTTTTCATTAAAATGATTTTGGCTTAATTTATAAATTATGGCAAAAAAAGTTGTTCCTCTAAACCTAAATACCCTAGAAAATTTTATGGTTGCATTCCCGTACACATTTCAACTAGCTTTATTGTTATCTGCACAAACTCGTAGTGATACATGCAATTACAAGTAATAGTTAGTCATAATCTGCATGAGTTGTAATTTGCAGAGTGGTCACCTATAAAATATGGCTCAACAAGTTTCTGTAAGAGAATGAATATAAGAAGCATAAAAGGAGTTTTTTTTTACAAGAATTTGCCAAAGGACTAGTAAGACCACATACTGAAAGAAAGCTGGGGTAAAGAAAGGAACAATAACAGTAAACAATCAGTGTAGAGGAATTATCCAACAAATGCAAACTGACAACACTTAGGAAACTGCCTACAGAAAAATGTTGCATAGTGTGTTGTTCAAAAAAAAAAAAAAAAAAGAAGAATTAAGGTTTTACCTCGTTAATTTAAACCTAGGTTAAATAAAGTTATCATTCTTCACTGGCAATACTCAATAATAGCATCAATTCACCATTTTAATAAAGAATCTCTTGAAAAAACTCTTTTCAAGGTGCCACTGCAAAATGCCATGATGTAAACATCACTGACTTGAAAGTAGCCACTGAATAGCCAATATTTTTAAAATAAAAATTTAACTTCAAATAGAAATACTCACAATTGATACATAGTTAATAATTATATGAATTTGCACGTATAATATATTTTTTTTTATAACAAATTTTACTATTTCACTATCATCATCACTAAGCCATAAAACTTATCTTCTCAGTCCACATTAGATTGAGTTTGCGGGAGTACACTATACTATGTTAACTGATTTCTGAAAGCTAAGTTTGTATCTTGTTTGCTATTAACTTTCACTTTATCATCATATCTCATCTTTATGTATATTTATTTTATATTTTTATTGATTTCTAGCTCAGTTTAGTGTAATAAGCTCTCATGCCAAAACAATAACTAAGTAATGGAAAAACTAGTACAGCTCATAAAGAAAACAAATTGGCTTGATTATAAAAATACATCAAGTACTTATTTATAAATTATATTTCAAAGATACTTTCTTAAAAGATATATAAAACACTATGAATAGGACAAGAGTAGTTTTTCAGATTTGACCTAGTTTGTTCAAAAAGAAATAAAAGAAGACTATTTTTAAATAAATACATGTAAATTTTAAAATTAAAAAATGTCATAAATAGTTAACAATAGTTAATTTAAAAATGGAAAGCATACTTAAAATTAAACAATAAAATAAATGAATACACATTTTAAATTCAACCCAAAATTTTCTTTTGAAAAATTTTTGTTTTAGAAAATGCAATTTAGATTGAATAGAAAAAAAATTCTTAACTTTACAGTTTTCAAATTCTTAAATAAGATGTTAATCAATTGTTATTTTCACGCACATGTAAGTGTATGTAGAAATTAGATACTGTAAAAGTTACTTATTGTTATCAGTCAATTAATATTATCAGAATTAGTGTCTTTAAATATAAAAATTAAAATACATTTATAAAACACCAATTATTATCATCAGAATTTTGCTATAGTTGTCATAATATAAATAGTATTTGTAAGCTGTCTTTTTACACTGTCAATTGCAACCAGTGCTTTAAATGCTAAACATGAATTATTTAATTGTTGTTTATTTGTATATAATTAAAATTTGGAGTGTTTTTACTTCAATTACACACTGGGTAAATTATTAATTAATTAATAACAATAACTATAATTAGTAAATCTTCAAATTATTTAATTGTTTTAACATATTCCTTTAATGTAAGAGTCAATAAAACCAGAATTTCCATGATTGTCCCAAAGCGATCATAATAAGCAGCTTCTACTGCAAATAAAATATTTTTAATTATAAACCATTTCTAACTTAGAAAAATAAACAATATTTACATTAAAAAGTTTTTATCATTTTCTTTTCTAATTACCTTTAATTATTTTTATTAACTATTTATTCATTTTAAATTAACTATGCTATGTCTATAATAAATTGTTTAGATGTAAGTTTGATGTATGACTTAATTTTTAAATTTGTCTAACTTTTTATGTACAGTATATTATATCTTAAAATTTCATTTTTCAGGAAGTCCACCTGTATTTAGGCACCTCACAAAGGATTTTAGAGACCAATTAAAAGGAAGTGATTCAAATTCCTATACTGTCACAAAAAATATAAAATTAGTGAATGGTTCAGGTAATTGAGTCTAAAATAATTTTTTTTTTTTTTTCTTAAACTTTTTCTTTTGATTTATATAATCTTTCACCTATCATTTTTTAGGGAAAGTACATACAAAATCAAATTTAGCAGATATTCCTTCTTCTCCTTTATCACCAAAAGAAAATATTGAGAATGATGGTAATTGGTTTATTACATTGATGGAAAAAGAGAAGCTAATTATTCAACAGCAGATTGTAAATACAGAAAAATATTTAGAAGATAGCAGCATTCCAGAAGAAGCATGTGGAAAAATTCGTTCTGCAATTGGAAAAGCAAATCTTTTATTAACACAGAAATTTGAACAATTTTATCAGTTGTGTTTAAAAAATATTGTGAGTATTGTATATATATTTTTTAATTTTCAATAATATATTTTATTTTTAACAAATTTATAAAGAATTTGTTTTGAAATTATAAAATATATAAATAATAATGTAGAGATGAATCTTCTTTCAATAGTATGATAAAATTAAACATTTCCTAAAGCTAGAATCAATGTCTCAGATATGTTTTTAAAGAGATAAAAATCACTAATTTATTCATTAGTATGAGATAGTCAATATAAGATGCCTGAACTTAAGAATTTCTTCATTATTTTTAAATATTTACTTATATTTAGTTACAAAAAGTAATTTTATTTTTTTGTAAGTATAATATCTGTAATTATAAATAATAGATAATTAACAGTAAGAGATAAATTTGGAAAATATTATTTATAATGACTAGATTTATGTAATAGTTTATAGGAATATCTATATCTACATAGGGTATAAGGAGAGAATTAGTTCTTTATATGGGCTTTAAAGGTATTTAAAGGAGAATATAAAGTAGAATAATATGTTAAACAAAGTTGCTATGATATAAAAATTTTGTTATTTAAAATAAACTTTTATATATAAAACTGTAAAATTTACTCTCTAACGAGGAGAAAATTATAATTTTAAACTTCAGAATAAATGTATTCTATAGTCTACATATATTCCAGAAGAGAGTAATTTTTATTGTTAAAGCTGTTGTATTTCATTTCAAAGCCAACAAAAAAACGCAATCTAGTAATTTAACCAAAAAAATATTTATGGAATTAATGTTGATATGATTGTTTTCTATTGATTGATTATTTAAATAATGTTTAACTTAATAGATTATTCCTTATCAAATTATGTAACAACAATGAATTATCAGTCAAATTAATACATAGAATTTTAATTAGGATTGATCAAAATTCCACATATTCATTTAACTGAAAATTAACTTCCTAAATGTTTTATTATCAAATCAATAATGCTGTTTAATACAACTATTCTGGGAAAGATTTACAGATATCATTCAAAATCATCAGTTTTTTTAAAAATTTATTTTATGACAAATTTAACCCCTTGCCGCCCACCGATTAATTAATTTAATGTAATTAAGCATAAAAAGTACTTAAAACTGAAAAAATGAAAGAAATGCGTTAATTTTGAAGAAAAAGCTCCAAAGTTTAACTTCCTTTGTCTTGCCTTTCTGTGAAATTTTACACTGATGAGTCATTGTTTACACAGCTGGGTGATCTTGAGAACATCTGGTGTCAGATTTCCCGGGACATTCTCATAGATGTCCCGGGAGGACAAGGGTTTAAAGTAGGGTGAATACTAGCTGGCGGTATATTTTTAAATATTTTTAAAAAATTAAAATTTTTATTGCAATTTCCTACCCCCCCCCCGATTTAATTAAACTTATATATAATAAAATATATTAATTAAAAAAATTAAAAAACTATTGGAGGTCGTTTTTGACATCAGAAAGTAGCTTTAAATAACTTTA
>NW_019384328.1:182452-219020 GCF_000671375.1 Centruroides sculpturatus
TAATTATATAAATAAATAAATTTTATTTAAAAAATAGTTACAGTTATACTTCTGTAAAACATAAATCTCTAGAAAAATATTGAGACAAAAATTTGTAAACGTTAGCAATTAAAATAGATCTACGTGAATATTTTCTACATTTTTTATCATAAAATGTAAATTCTTAATATCTGAGAGTTTCATGAATTTTTGATAAGACATAACTCAATCAACTTGGAACTGATAGTAAATCAACTAACCAAATATCAATGGATTTCTTCCAGATTTTATAAAAATCAGCAGAACAACAGATTTTTCCATTTGATTTCATTCTTAATACATAATGTATATTAATGTTTAAATAATTTTAATAGTATGTAAATATACAAACAAAGAAAAAGTACTTTTGTTGAGTCATCAGTTTAAAACAAGTTTAATAAGAAATCACATCACCCACATTTTTTTCAGCAGCAACACTTTAATACGCAAATGTTTTTGGCCACATTTAGGAGTCTGCATCAGGTTTCAACATTAACCAAATAAAAGTTTGGAACATTTGTGTTCTATTAAGGTCAGAAGCTTTGAAAAGTAAATATCTCAATCACTTGATATTGTTATTATAAGCATAAATTTACCTAAATATGTACTTATTTAAACAAATGACCAAAGTAAAATAGTTAATATACAAATAAACATTTATTTATTTAGAAAAATGTTACTGCTGGAAAAAGTGTTGACAATGTGACTTCTTACATATAAGTTCCAGCTTAGATATTGAAGAAAATAATAAGTTTTGTCAATTTGATATAATAATATTAAAGTATTTTCTTATGCAACATGAAAGAATTCTTTTACATAGAGCTTTTATTATATTATTAATTATTGTTGAATATGATACTGACAACTGATAGAATTCCTAATATGACTAAATGTTACAAGATTGTTATTACAATATCCAGTTTTCTGAAATAAAATCAACAACTGAATAAATGTTGCAGGATAATTATAGTCTTGTTAATTAACATTGACACAATGTTTATCAAACTAATATATAAACAGAAAATTTATATATTAGTTTACATAAAAATTGTAAATATTGTTTACAATTAGTAATTTGATTAAAATAACAAAATTCAATAAATTCAAAACACATTTTCTATTTAAAAAATTGGAAACTCTACTTGGAGACTATCAATGAAGAAGAGAGTTTTTATTATTAAGCCTTTGTAAGTCTAATACAGATGTACATTTATAAACTACTAATAAATTGCTAATGTAAATAAAAATTACTTTACATTTCTTTTTTTATACAACTCATAAATAACAAAATAATGTAAATTAATAAATAATATTGTCTAATAAATTTGGTAATTTTATAATTTGTTTTTTAGTTCTGTACACAAATAAATCATAAATATTTTGTTATCTCCATATGAAGATGCAAAACTATCATCAGAAATTCAATATTGTATTGTAATATTCAACTTTGGTATCTACACTTTAAAAGTATTAAAAAAAAAAAAAATGTAATTATGCACAATAAAACTTCACTTAAATGGCCACCTTTGGGGTATACAATTTTTGGTCACTTAAGTAGGGTTACAAAAAATTGATATATTGTACTCTAATTAGAGTACCTTACTGAATCCTGCTAAAAGTTTAACATAGATTATATAAGTTAATAAATAAAATAAAAAATATTCACATAATACTGTCCATCTTTTGCAATATACAATTTTCATAAATGTTACAGTGAATGCAAACTGTCTTCAGTAGGGTTTGTAATAAAGTTCATTTAAAGTATGGTACTAAACAGAATCAATATGTTTAAATAAAATTTTTATTACCATTTTATAAACACTGTATATTTAACAAGAAAATTCAGATACTTCTATTTAATAATTAACACTTTTTTCTGACACCCAGAAAAAAATTATTAAACTGACTTTTAAAGTTAAATCAGGCTCATCAATATTGTTGAAAGTGATGTATCAGTGATATAGACATTGGTTTATATCACTGATATATCACTTTCACTATATCACTGATTTACATCAATATCTATATCTATATATATAAAAATGGGCGTGTTTGTTCTTATATTTCATTCTGCAGCCAAAATTACACATCGCACATGAATGGTGTTTGTGTGTGGTAGTAGCCCCAAGTCTCTCATTGTGCACTATGGTGGTTGATTCTCCATATCAACCACCATAAGGGTGTGGGAGATATGGGGGTTGAAAGTAGTTGACTTCGAAAATGTGTAACAATGGAAGTGTCAATAATGAAAGTGTTAACAATGGAAGTGTTAACAATAGAAGTGTTAAAAGAAAGTGGCGTGCAAGATTTACTGGTGCAGATGTGGTTTTTTGCATTTTTGCAGGAAATCGAACTTATTTTTAGACCCATGTAAAAATTCTCTAATTAGTCTGGAAATGGGGGACCTAATTCTTGTATTCTGTGAAAATGGGTAAGATTACTTATAATGTAATCTTAAATGTTTTCAAATAGTCGAAAATGTTTTGGAATAGTCAAGGACTGTTGTGTGTGAGTAATGAGGATGGCTTTTGGAGACATGTGACGCACATGCTTCAGTTGATTTTTCATAAGTAAAAGTGTACGAATAACAGAAAAAAGTAGAAAGTGAAAAGTGAATAGGGAAGTGTGAAAAGTAAAAATATTGTTAAGTTCAATTGTAACACATGTCAGGTGTGTGGATGTTTTCACATGTTGATGGACAGTCCACAGCTCTGTCACACGTGTCAGGTGGGTGATGTAGTAGCATCCCTAAGAATGCGGGGTGAGATTGTCCCGCCTAGATAGGGAAAATTTGTGTGCTTCCCTTTGTGTGGGTTGAATCAGAGTTGTGTGTGGAGGCAGTACTGAGGGGAGTGCTGACCAGGTAGCTGACCAGTGTGCTACCAGAGTGGGTAAGTGTGGCTGGTCAAGAACCAATGTTGTAATTATCAATAATTGTCAGGTGCCTGAGTGTTGCTCGATTGTGGAGTGCCAAAGTGTCACTCACTCATTTGAGACATTAAAGTTTAATTGTGTTGTTATTGTTAGAAAGGAACTGTGTACTGTTTTTCAGATCGTGTAAACGGGAACATTTTACACCATCATCACATCATTTTTATACAACAAATATAAAAAGCAATGCCAAAACATAAGAAAGAATTTTTGTGGTCTCGAATCATATCAAAACAAAAATAATCAGACAGAAGAGCAACTTGAATATTATAGGGAAACACATCGAACTAGAGAAAGATTATGTAGAGGAAGAGAAACAGTCTTTTATATATATGTAAACTATATTACATATAAATGTATGAACAAATAAAAACCCAGCAAAGTGGGTACTTGCAGCTAGTAATTATATACAAAATCTGATTGTCTTTTGTAAAAATATATCTATCTTAAATTTATCCAGTATAGATAAAAGTTTTTATTTGGTCATCATCTGTGGGAAAGAACTAGGCAAATTGTTCCAAAATAAAATGGTATTGAGCTAAACAAAGTTCTAAAATGCTTTAAATAAGATGTTGAGTTTTCCTATTCTGTAAGCTACATAAAGAAGGATAAATGCCACTTTAAGATTGTTTTCACTTAAGCAAGATGGTTTGGATTTCTATTATAACTTATGAAGTTTTACAGGGACTTTCATAGATGGACACATATGTGAGATGTTCACAAAGTTTATTGTATTTAATAATAGTACTTTGATCTGTTTTATAAATAAATTTAATAAATTCTTTTGATAATGTACTTTTTATTAATTACTTTATAAAATTTATTTTCAGACCAATAATCCAACTTAAACAGATTGTTCAGTTAACTGGAAATAGTATTTATTTATTATAACAGAGGACATCATCATCTTGACTCATAACAGGAAAAACAAAAAAAAAAAACTTTATTACACTTCCCTATTCAAACTAATTAATTATATTGATGCTGATATTATTATTATTTTAAAAAATCACACAGTTGTATATAAAATTATTATAGCTTTTAGAACCTAAATGATAGAATTATCTTTTAAACTCAGTCTTTTTGTAGATCAGTTTAAACAAATTTGAATTTTTTTTGGGTTTTTTTTTAAAGCCTAAAACTTTTGGCTTTATTATTGGATGTGGATATGCATTTTGGATCTTAATAATAAATACAAATATGTCACACTAACCTTGTATAGCTTTGCAGTTAATTTTTGAAACGTAATTTATTATTAAGATCCAAAATGCATATCCACATCCAATAATAAAGCCTATATCAATAAGAGTTCCTTATGTAATGTAAGTTATTGGAAAAAAAAATCCAAAAATTTTAGGATTTAAAATATCCACAGAAACAAGTAAAGATCAATTGAATTTTTTTTATCAATCATCATCATATAACATCATAATCACAGTGTTAAATTTGTAAATTATTAGTTAATTTAATAGCCTAATTTATTTCAAAATCATTATGTAACATATTAAAATGATCAACCATATTAAATTGTTTCACATAATCAAATTTTGTATTATAGCATATTCTAATATTACAATTTATCTGTGAATGATTTTCAGTATTTTGTAAAAACAAACATATTCTTTAGTAGAAATTATGCTTATAAACAGAATTTTCAAGAGAATAAAAAAATTTATATTAAACATAAATTCTAAATTTGTGGCGTAGTAAACACCAGTATTGTGTTTTAATCCAAAGACACATGGCAAATTTTCCATCAAATTCCTTTATTAGTTGAGTCGTTTATGTACTCATCGTTTATGTACTCATTGTTTTATGTAAATTCTCCACTGTAATAAGTTAAAATATATATATTGTATTTTAGTTGACTGAAGAGGGGCAAAGCCCGAAACGAGTACAAAACAATGTACCGTATCGACTCAATTAATAAAGGAATTTGATGGAAAATTTGCCATGTGTCTTTGGAATAAAACACAATACTAGTGTTTACTACGCCACAAATATANTTTAAGCTTCTGATGACAATATAATTTGATATTTCTTATAATTAATAGGAATTTAATATTCAATAAATTGATTAATGAAGTGAAAACAAAGTTTGCCATCAACAAATGCAAAAATAATTCATGATTTTCCTGTATTCAAAACTTTAGAGAATTATCTTTTATATGTAATGAAAGACTTTAATTTTTCAAAATGACTTTGACTAAATATTACTTCAAAGATAAATAAGATTAAATTCTTATGAATTAAACTTTTCAAACTTAATTTTCATGTTTTTAAATTCATTATTGCATCATTTAAATATAATACTGCAGGCGATATATTTGGCTTATTTGCACAAAACATGTCAAAGAAATTTATACAAATATTTAATTTTTGAAAACAGACATGAGTCTATTTGCAAAAATTAAATTATTAATTAAATACTGTAGAAGAATAATTAATTATTTAATTTTGTAAACAATTATAGCAGTTTATTCATTAGCACTTGTATGTTATATATGTATAATAAATAACTCAAATTTTGATACTGTATATATTATTCTGTGCATTAGGAACATCTCACCTGCCTTTCTTTTCTTTCTTCTAATAAAATATCAATATTAAAAATATGAGAAAAAGTTTTTGGTATTTAAATAAATTGAAAGATTCATAAATGTTCAGTGAATTATTCAATAATAATGGCCAGGTACATTTTAATTTTTATATCAGGCATATCAAAGCAGATTTAGACAAATAGTTTATTTTCATTTGTATTGTATTCAACACACATTCACAGCTTCATAAAATTTCAGTCATTTATTAATTTGAATTAAAAAATTACTAAGAAATGGAAGCCATTTTTAGTCCAGTGCAATTATGGACGTGTACTAAATGTTTAAATTGTTAAATATCACTAAAAAATTATGAAAATGCACACAGTACAGGTATTAAATTAATATCTCAAACAAAAATGATTCTGAACATATTGCTATGCTAGTTCTAAATGCCACATTTTGTATAATATGTATAATTTCATATTATGCACACATTTTATGAAAGACAGATAACAAAAGAGTGAAATGTTTTCTGTTATTTTTACTCAAGTTTTATTTAATTACAATTCTGATATTAATCTGTAGCAAACTGCTGAATTTTAATTTTAGTCAGCAACTTAATTTTTGTTTCAGAACATTTGAGTAGATATGAATTATCATGACAGTTACTTTTGTATATCATTTTAGTAAATATAGAATCTTTCATTCTATTTTACTGATCTATGATATACATTTAAAAAAATGCTTTATAAAGGTCTTTACATGTTTACTTTCATAGATAAAAACTAAATAATAAATTATCATCAAATTACTATTAAAATAATTTCATTCTAATGATCAAGTCTGATAATATACAAATATCATATAACCATTCAAAATCATTGCTGATTGAAATTTCAGTCTATTGCATTACAAATAAATATTTTCTGGATTATTTATGAACAGAGCTGCCAAATTCAGAAATGCATTATTTGCTTTTGTTTGCTTAAATGTCTCCATAAAAAAAATCACTATTTCTAACAGTCTTTATCTTTAGATAATTGCATGCATATATAATGTATGTTATTTATTTAATGTTTTATATCTGGATATAGTTGTGAATTAAAATGCAATGAGTTATATATATTTCTATTTATGAATACTTACTGATGTAATATAATATATATATATGGAGATGCTGCATTAAGCATATATAATCAAAATACACTAATTGGTACTATGTATACTTAATGCAGTGTATAATACATTAATACATCATTCCAAACATAATACAGAAATATTTACAAATATATTTTTTTTTACTACTTAAGTTATATTTAATTTGAACTTTGTTCACTTTAGAATTGAACTTTCAAGTAATATGATATATAATATTATGGTAGTCATTAAATCTATTCAAAAACAAATTAAAATTGCCATTTACTTCTTATTCCTAGAAATAAAAATTAAAATTTAATTAATAATAATTAATCTTGCATAAGAGAGAACTCTGTTATTTAAGTGAATTTCAGAAACTATTTCAGAGTTGTAATCTCTCTCAAGATAAATAAACTAGAATAAAATTAATTACAATAGTTTGCACTTGCAGTACTGTTTAAAACAGCATTAGTAGTGCAAACTGCTGTAATTAATTTTATTCTAGAGATAACTTTGTCTTCAATAAACAACAAATAACAGTCTGAAGATTGTGAAAAGTTATTTGATTTTTGAAAACTATAGATAAAAATTGCATAAGAACTGAAATATTTTATCAGAGTTATGTTTGCTTTGGTTTACATATCAGTAAATAAATTATTATTACAATTCGTATATTTGTATCATTTTTATTATGTATGTTGATTTAAATATCATACACAAACATTTATACTAAATTCTTCGTCAATTTTTATAAGTCAAAACATTATTCAGCAAGATAAACATTTTCAATAAATTCAAAGGACATATTATACTGTTTTAACATAGCAATAAACTTTCATTATCATCTACATTTAACTTTTCAACTCTTCTAATTAATTAAAATATTGAAATGAACTCAAGATAATATCTTATGTAAAAAGATAAAGTATACATTAATTAATTACATGTTAAAATAAACATTATAATAAGTTAAATAATAAAACAGGAAAAAGATATATTAAAATGTAATTAATTACAATATACTTTGTAAAAGTAATTTAAAATAAATATTAATATCTTAACAAAACAACAGATCAAAATTAGTTAATGTATTAATCCCATATTTTAATAAGATGTTACTAATTTATTTTTAATAGTTTTTTTTAAAATTATTTTACACATTTTAAAATATTTATAACATCCTAATTTCCTGTTGTTTACTAAATTTTTAAAGGAAAATACAATAATTAATTTAAATCGAAGATTTTATTTTTTTTTAATTTGATAAAATTAGAAAGAAAGATCTCTATTTCACATAATACACTTAGTGTTTTAGTTAAGAATTAATAAGAATAATACTGTCATAAAAAGCAATTAATTTATTGTTTTAATCATATTAAAATACTGCATTTAAAAAATTTTGCTAGAAATAGATATATTTCATTTTTTAAAATCTATTAATAAGTCATCTGACCAATAAAATCATGTTACTGTATTCTTGTGCCATTTAAATTGAATGATATCTCTTATATTTATCAATATTAATTTACTTTTACAAAGNGGCAAAATTTTCCTTTGCCTCAGGTGGCTGATACCCACGCTATGGCCACTGTAACATATACCATAGTGATTTGTTTTTTGAAACTGTGTCCTGTTTTATAATTGTGGCATAGTAAACACTCAACTAATAAAGGAATTTGATGGAAAATTTGCCATGTGTCTTTGGAATAAAACACAATACTAGTGTTTACTACGTCACAAATATAAAACAGGACACAGTTTCAAAAAACAAATCAATAAATTCTAAAGTTTACTTTTAAAATTGAAGGAAGAATTTTTGAGTCATATTAAAAAAAATAATAATAAATAAATAAATAAGATTTTAAATGAATAAAATCAAAAGTACTAATTGATTAAATACATAATTCTAAGCACCAATATATCTAGGTAACATTATATTAATTGTTTAATTGGATCTTAATGTATTTGATAATTAATACTGTAATGGATACTAATACATTTAATTTTACTTAATTTTGTCATTTAATTTTTTTATACTAAATCTTATTATGATCATATGTAAACTTGCGATTTATATTTATTAATTTTAAATCATTAAGTAATATTAGATATTTAATTATGAAATATTTAATTTCTCTTTTGCTTCATTACAAAATAATTTTATAAACATTTTTTTCAAGTTTATGTGCTTATTAAATATTTTGCAGAAAATTAAATTCTCATCTTCTGAACTAACTACAATAGGATGTGTCTTAAACTGATGTAACAATGAATAATTCTTCTTGAAATTTATCAATAAATAAAATAACTCTGGCTTAATAGTTATGTAAAAATTTAATCAAATTTTCCTTTTACTTTACAGACTAAATAATAAAAGTAATTATATAAATAAATAAATTTTATTTAAAAAATAGTTACAGTTATACTTCTGCAAAACGTAAATCTCTAGAAAAATATTGAGACAAAAATTTGTAAACGTTAGCAATTAAAATAGATCTACGTGAATATTTTCTACATTTTTTATCATAAAATGTAAATTCTTAATACCTGAGAGTTTCATGAATTTTTGATAAGACATAACAAATATATGTGTAAAAAATTTAAAAAAAAAACTTGCCTGTAAATTATGGATTAAATACATAATTTTGCTTTCATATAGATTTACAAAATAATTAAAAATAGTATTATCTGTTATAGATAGCAGTTCAGAAAAGAGAAGCAAATTCTCTTAAATGTGAAGAAGTGATCAAATGGTTAAAGGACTGTAAATCTATCCATAAAAGCATAAGGAGGTTTGAATCCTATCTCTCCCACTGTGTAAGTATAGCTTAATCAGTTGAGCTCTGGCCTATGGCTTGTGCAAAAATGTTGAATTCAATGAAAGATAAAATTCTTATCAGATATAGATTCCATGACCAACAACTAATCAATCACTACATTCCCACAAAAGTTTTTCTGAATTACAGACAATATACAATAATCTTGATAAAATAACAAGCACTTACTACTTTACAGTAGAAACCACATGTTTTTCTCTAGTTCTTTACAGGTATTATCATATTTAACTGACTGAACAACAATACTTAGAATACAAATATAAAATAAGAAAAAAGCCTTTTTGTTCCATGGACACAAAGAGGGTCTTTTTTCCATATCCACTATAAATTTGGCTAGGTGATGAGGGACTGATAGATAGAATTAACAGCCTGTGAAAAATTATTGGAAGTTGCTCACCCAGAATCAATTGCAAGTCCTCCAGAGTGGTTAACGTCTAGCTGTCAACAATATTTAGGTATAAAGTAGTGTTGTTTATAAATATCAATTTCTTCTTTGAAATTGAAAATCATTATGTTTTAGAATATAATGTGGAAATAAACAACTAACTTGTAAGTCACAAAGAATCTGGCTATATTATTGCTACTATAAACTGAAAAAACATGCTGGAATTTTATTCTACTATAACATTCAAAAATAAAAATTACTGCTATCTATAATTATATAGTAACAAAAAATACTAGTACACATTAGATGATTATCCCATTATTTACAATGTGCGTATTTTAATAATTATGTTAAAATTAATCAGACATGTCTACATGGATTTTTGCTTATTACATAAACTTTTTTTTTTATCTGAAGATATCTCTAAGTTCAAACTGTAGTAAGTTTATATAATAATTTAAATATTTAAATAATAATAAAAAAAAAATCATTTTCTGTATTTACATGTAAAGAATTTTACTATTAAAAATATTCATGTAATAATAAATACATAAATTATCATAATTTTTCTGCAAAAACAAATTAGAAATGTTTAATAATAATGAAACTTATTCATCATTATATTTTGTTTTTTGAGACTGTAGTTTCCTTCTGTTTATAATATTTCCTATTTAAATTCAATCATTAATTATTTTTCTGTGGTAATTTTCCTAAATCATATCTATATAGATATTATATTTTATTTCCTACTTTTGAAAGAAAAAGTTTCAGATAAAAAATTTAAATATGAAATGATAACACTAACCAAAATAACGAATTTTTAATAGAAAAAATTAATTTTGTAGAAATTTAAATGTAATCTATGCCATAATTATGCCTGTACATTATATTTAACTATTTACACAATATTACATATTCTGTAGTGGCATTTCAATAATATGAATTTTGTAATATATCTTCTAGCAGTCTAGACTCAATTGTTTATTTACTTTAAAAGACAGTTTAGATGCAATAAAAAAAATATCAGAAATTTATTAATTACTTTATAAAATTTATTTTCAGACCAATAATCCAACTTAAACAGATTGTTCAGTTAACTGGAAATAGTATTTATTTATTATAACAGAGGACATCATCATCTTGACTCATAACAGGAAAAACAAAAAAAAAAAACTTTATTACACTTCCCTATTCAAACTAATTAATTACAGTAGAACCTCGATTATCCGGACTAATTGGGGATGAAGGTAGTCCGGATAAGGAAAAATCCGGATAATGGAAACAAATACTTTGTCTTTTAATGATAATACAACACGTTTTATTTTCGATGACATATCGGTAATATTAAAAGTAAATACTGTATTTAAATCGTGATCAAATTTTCAAAAAACAAACGTTCGTATTGAATTTGGACTACTACTGACCAGCGCTAACAGACTACATATTAGTGCTGTGCGATGCATCGATGTGACATCGACATATCGATGTTTTTGTTCGTCGATGCATCGACCTTCCGATGTTTTTGAAACATCGATCCTGAATCGATGTTAGCAATATGTGAATTTTGATTCATCGATGTATGCAGTTCATTCTTTGTTCCTAGTGTTACCACCTGTTCGGTTTTCACTCGGACAGTCCGGGAATTTCGTAAAAATTGTGAAATTGCGATGAAACAAAGTTCTTGCAAATATGTTTACAAATTTACACTATTTTAACAGTGAACGAACTCACACTCATTGAAACTCATCCGCAACTCTGCCATGTTAGTCTGTTTACGCCGACTTGTGGCGCGCAACCTGTCGACTTTGAGGCCGGATGGCCNGGGATAGAATAATAGAACAAAGGATAGCAGGAAATAACTAAACTAACTTAACTTAATAAATACAACATATGGCGTACGACTACACATACACATGTCCAATATCCAATAGAACATTTAGGTTACTTATTTTGCTTCTACACAAGTCCCCAGTCCTTAACTATAACTGATTTAGAACCAACATGCACTGCACATTATTCTTTGCATTGCAAAATGACATACGCATAAGTCAGGAACTTCTGTTTGAACAAACCTCACCTGCCATCCAGGTTAGCGAGTTTAAAAAGGTGGCAACACTAGCATGGAATTTTTCATTACTTATTCTGTGACGAAACTGAATTTTAGTCTTTTAAATTGCGATACCTAAATAAGGGGATGGCAAAATTTTCCTTTGCCTCAGGTGGCTGATACCCACGCTATGGCCACTGTAACATATACCATAGTGATTTGTTTTTTGAAACTGTGTCCTGTTTTATAATTGTGGCATAGTAAACACTCAACTAATAAAGGAATTTGATGGAAAATTTGCCATGTGTCTTTGGAATAAAACACAATACTAGTGTTTACTACGTCACAAATATAAAACAGGACACAGTTTCAAAAAACAAATCAATAAATTCTAAAGTTTACTTTTAAAATTGAAGGAAGAATTTTTGAGTCATATTAAAAAAAATAATAATAAATAAATAAATAAGATTTTAAATGAATAAAATCAAAAGTACTAATTGATTAAATACATAATTCTAAGCACCAATATATCTAGGTAACATTATATTAATTGTTTAATTGGATCTTAATGTATTTGATAATTAATACTGTAATGGATACTAATACATTTAATTTTACTTAATTTTGTCATTTAATTTTTTTATACTAAATCTTATTATGATCATATGTAAACTTGCGATTTATATTTATTAATTTTAAATCATTAAGTAATATTAGATATTTAATTATGAAATATTTAATTTCTCTTTTGCTTCATTACAAAATAATTTTATAAACATTTTTTTCAAGTTTATGTGCTTATTAAATATTTTGCAGAAAATTAAATTCTCATCTTCTGAACTAACTACAATAGGATGTGTCTTAAACTGATGTAACAATGAATAATTCTTCTTGAAATTTATCAATAAATAAAATAACTCTGGCTTAATAGTTATGTAAAAATTTAATCAAATTTTCCTTTTACTTTACAGACTAAATAATAAAAGTAATTATATAAATAAATAAATTTTATTTAAAAAATAGTTACAGTTATACTTCTGTAAAACATAAATCTCTAGAAAAATATTGAGACAAAAATTTGTAAACGTTAGCAATTAAAATAGATCTACGTGAATATTTTCTACATTTTTTATCATAAAATGTAAATTCTTAATATCTGAGAGTTTCATGAATTTTTGATAAGACATAACTCAATCAACTTGGAACTGATAGTAAATCAACTAACCAAATATCAATGGATTTCTTCCAGATTTTATAAAAATCAGCAGAACAACAGATTTTTCCATTTGATTTCATTCTTAATACATAATGTATATTAATGTTTAAATAATTTTAATAGTATGTAAATATACAAACAAAGAAAAAGTACTTTTGTTGAGTCATCAGTTTAAAACAAGTTTAATAAGAAATCACATCACCCACATTTTTTTCAGCAGCAACACTTTAATACGCAAATGTTTTTGGCCACATTTAGGAGTCTGCATCAGGTTTCAACATTAACCAAATAAAAGTTTGGAACATTTGTGTTCTATTAAGGTCAGAAGCTTTGAAAAGTAAATATCTCAATCATTTGATATTGTTATTATAAGCATAAATTTACCTAAATATGTACTTATTTAAACAAATGACCAAAGTAAAATAGTTAATATACAAATAAGCATTTATTTATTTAGAAAAATGTAACTGCTGGAAAAAGTGTTGACAATGTGACTTCTTACACATAAGTTCCAGCTTAGATATTGAAGAAAATAATAAGTTTTGTCAATTTGATATAATAATACTAAAGTATTTTCTTATGCAACATGAAAGAACTCTTTTACATAGAGCTTTTATTATATTATTAATTATTGTTGAATATGATACTGACAACTGATAGAATTCCAAATATGACTAAATGTTACAAGATTGTTATTACAATATCCAGTTTTCTGAAATAAAATCAACAACTGAATAAATGTTGCAGGATAATTATAGTCTTGTTAATTAACATTGACACAATGTTTATCAAACTAATATATAAACAGAAAATTTATATATTAGTTTACATAAAAATTGTAAATATTGTTTACAATTAGTAATTTGATTAAAATAACAAAATTCAATAAATTCAAAACACATTTTCTATTTAAAAAATTGGAAACTCTACTTGGAGACTATCAATGAAGAAGAGATTTTTTATTATTAAGCCTTTGTAAGTCTAATACAGATGTACATTTATAAACTACTAATAAATTGCTAATGTAAATAAAAATTACTTTACATTTCTTTTTTTATACAACTCATAAATAACAAAATAATGTAAATTAATAAATAATATTGTCTAATAAATTTGGTAATTTTATAATTTGTTTTTTAGTTCTGTACACAAATAAATCATAAATATTTTGTTATCTCCATATGAAGATGCAAAACTATCATCAGAAATTCAATATTGTATTGTAATATTCAACTTTGGTATCTACACTTTAAAAGTATTAAAAAAAAAAAAAATGTAATTATGCACAGTAAAACTTCACTTAAATGGCCACCTTTGGGGTATACAATTTTTGGTCACTTAAGTAGGGTTACAAAAAATTGATATATTGTACTCTAATTAGAGTACCTTACTGAATCCTGCTAAAACTTTAACATAGATTATATAAGTTAATAAATAAAATAAAAAATATTCACATAATACTGTCCATCTTTTGCAATATACAATTTTCATAAATGTTACAGTGAATGCAAACTGTCTTCAGTAGGGTTTGTAATAAAGTTCATTTAAAGTATGGTACTAAACAGAATCAATATGTTTAAATAAAATTTTTATTACCATTTTATAAACACTGTATATTTAACAAGAAAATTCAGATACTTCTATTTAATAATTAACACTTTTTTCTGACACCCAGAAAAAAATTATTAAACTGACTTTTAAAGTTAAATCAGGCTCATCAATATTGTTGAAAGTGATGTATCAGTGATATAGACATTGGTTTATATCACTGATATATCACTTTCACTATATCACTGATTTACATCAATATCTATATCTATATATATAAAAATGGGCGTGTTTGTTCTTATATTTCATTCTGCAGCCAAAATTACACATCGCACATGAATGGTGTTTGTGTGTGGTAGTAGCCCCAAGTCTCTCATTGTGCACTATGGTGGTTGATTCTCCATATCAACCACCATAAGGGTGTGGGAGATATGGGGGTTGAAAGTAGTTGACTTCGAAAATGTGTAACAATGGAAGTGTCAATAATGAAAGTGTTAACAATGGAAGTGTTAACAATAGAAGTGTTAAAAGAAAGTGGCGTGCAAGATTTACTGGTGCAGATGTGGTTTTTTGCATTTTTGCAGGAAATCGAACTTATTTTTAGACCCATGTAAAAATTCTCTAATTAGTCTGGAAATGGGGGACCTAATTCTTGTATTCTGTGAAAATGGGTAAGATTAGCTATAATGTAATCTTAAATGTTTTCAAATAGTCGAAAATGTTTTGGAATAGTCAAGGACTGTTGTGTGTGAGTAATGAGGATGGCTTTTGGAGACATGTGACGCACATGCTTCAGTTGATTTTTCATAAGTAAAAGTGTACGAATAACAGAAAAAAGTAGAAAGTGAAAAGTGAATAGGGAAGTGTGAAAAGTAAAAATATTGTTAAGTTCAATTGTAACACATGTCAGGTGTGTGGATGTTTTCACATGTTGATGGACAGTCCACAGCTCTGTCACACGTGTCAGGTGGGTGATGTAGTAGCATCCCTAAGAATGCGGGGTGAGATTGTCCCGCCTAGATAGGGAAAATTTGTGTGCTTCCCTTTGTGTGGGTTGAATCAGAGTTGTGTGTGGAGGCAGTACTGAGGGGAGTGCTGACCAGGTAGCTGACCAGTGTGCTACCAGAGTGGGTAAGTGTGGCTGGTCAAGAACCAATGTTGTAATTATCAATAATTGTCAGGTGCCTGAGTGTTGCTCGATTGTGGAGTGCCAAAGTGTCACTCACTCATTTGAGACATTAAAGTTTAATTGTGTTGTTATTGTTAGAAAGGAACTGTGTACTGTTTTTCAGATCGTGTAAACGGGAACATTTTACACCATCATCACATCATTTTTATACAACAAATATAAAAAGCAATGCCAAAACATAAGAAAGAATTTTTGTGGTCTCGAATCATATCAAAACAAAAATAATCAGACAGAAGAGCAACTTGAATATTATAGGGAAACACATCGAACTAGAGAAAGATTATGTAGAGGAAGAGAAACAGTCTTTTATATATATGTAAACTATATTACATATAAATGTATGAACAAATAAAAACCCAGCAAAGTGGGTACTTGCAGCTAGTAATTATATACAAAATCTGATTGTCTTTTGTAAAAATATATCTATCTTAAATTTATCCAGTATAGATAAAAGTTTTTATTTGGTCATCATCTGTGGGAAAGAACTAGGCAAATTGTTCCAAAATAAAATGGTATTGAGCTAAACAAAGTTCTAAAATGCTTTAAATAAGATGTTGAGTTTTCCTATTCTGTAAGCTACATAAAGAAGGATAAATGCCACTTTAAGATTGTTTTCACTTAAGCAAGATGGTTTGGATTTCTATTATAACTTATGAAGTTTTACAGGGACTTTCATAGATGGACACATATGTGAGATGTTCACAAAGTTTATTGTATTTAATAATAGTACTTTGATCTGTTTTATAAATAAATTTAATAAATTCTTTTGATAATGTACTTTTTATTAATTACTTTTAATGAAAATTCAAATAATTGATGTTTTAATTTAATGAATCATTTATGCTAATCTTGGTCATTTCTGTTACATGTTAGGATATGCATTTTGCTATAGTAATTGTATTACTTCTATCACCTATCAAATCACTTGATACAAATCTGTGATCAAAATGAAAATAAAAAACTACATATGATTGACTGTACTTTTTAACGATGCTTAGATAATGTCAACAGTAAGACCCAACTTAACATGGGGGATATATTCCTAGACAACAAAGTGCTAAATGAAACGGTGTTAAACGAGGTTATCTTAACACAGTAAATAGGGAAATAAACAGATTTTACTTTAATTTTAAGTTATTTTATAGTTCAAACACTGTAAGTCTGGAATATATTATATCATAAAAACACACACAATTGAATCTTAAAAGTGAAATTCCAGAAAAGTTTAATGCACATAAAACACAAATGTTTTCGATCTACATATAAGATCATCTTCAGGTTAAAGCTTTGTTTTATTTTTTTGTTATACGATATTTCAAATAATCTTAAGAATGTTCCATTTTCCTCACTCAATTTGAGAATGCTTTAACCTGAAGATCTCCTATGTAGATCGAAAATGTTTGTGTTTCATGTACATTAAACTTTTCTGGAATTTTACTTTTAAGGTTCAAATCTGTGCGTTTTTATGAGTTATTTTTTATATTAATTTGCATTATAATATATATTAAATAACACACAAACATATGCACACAGAAATGTAAAGTTCATTTTTTGTGATAAAGGTTCCGACTCTTCTGAAATTCTTGTTTTTTTGCAATAAAGTTGTGTAGTTTCATTTGTTGCTTTCTTTTTCTTTCCTTAAGCAAATGTCGGTAGCAAGAGATTGCATCCAAAACACCTCATCTTGCTTTTGCACTTCTTTCAAAATTTGGATCATTTGCTAGAATTTGATAAATGATTTATGTTATTGTTACCAAACTTTTACTAAGGAAATCTGTAGAGAAATTCTTTGGATTTTTCATTTTCAGAATCATATTCTCCAGTTCTACATAAATTCCTTGTTCTGCCAATTCTTAAAGGTCATCTTTGGTAAGGCTCTCACTAGAAACCTGCAGTAACTCCTCAATATCCTGCTCGTCTCCATCTCCTAGTCCTGCTGTATCGATTAGATTGACAATTTGGTCAACCTAATGATACAGTGATAGGCTCTTCTTGTTGAGAATTCTTGGATACCTCCAGCCTTAACTTCTTCCACACACTGTTAATACGTTTATCAGTTAATTCTTGCCAAGCAAACTCAATATTGCCTATGACATCCATAATGTTATATTTTTGCCAAAACTGCACCAAACAAACATAGATTTAAGGAAAGTACAGCGCTACGACGAATTGCCACCTTTTGTTGATTGGTTCGTGTTCAGGAATAATCGTATTATATAAGAATCAATGAAATGCTGTGATAATTTGAATCAGTGTAAATTTTGAGCTTTTTATTTTTTAGGCTTTGAGCAGACTTGTGTTATATTGAATCAGCATTAATTGAGGTAGTGTTAAACGAGGTCTTACTGTATTTGTATAGTAAATCCAGAATTGAAATTAACATACAAATATTAAGTACTGTCATTTTTTAAAATCATCATCAACTGCTTCCAATATTTGTATTACATCATTGTCAAAAAATAAAGAAAAGAACTCTCATGCATCAGAGAATAAAAATTGCTTTAATAATAAGTTAATTATAAGATCAAACAATAAACCTTCTTAATTACCTTTATATTAAATTAAAACTGTAATCCAATAAATAAAAATATAAGCAAAATTACACTTTTTATCTTGAATAATTCAAATTTAGAAACTGTTATTCTAGTCTGTTATTTCCAGACAGTGATCTTAATGAATATATCAAAATTACTTGAATTATAATTTTTCTTCTTACTATTGTATTTTAGCACTAAAAAGACAAATAGTACAGGTATACCAGAGACAAGTAAATTCGACTTATGTCGTTTTTCGACTTAAGTTGCCTCTCCTGGTAATTGGTTCCAGGAGAGGTGACTTAAGTTGAAAAATGATGAATTTACTTGTCACTAGGCTAAACCACAAATAATCATTCCCAGTTCTGTATTTTACTTATAAATGCATTTTTAATAATTAATATATGGTTAATAAGAATCTCTTTTAAGCTTACAAACAAATAAATTTTAGTTTTTAATATAGTACAGAAAAAAAAGTAATCTAAATTTACAACGTACATATTTGTAAATATATATGTTTACAATTTGGCGATGTTTACAGTACATCACGGACTCTTTATTTGTGAATGTGGTTTGTTCTAAGACATTATAAAATAAGATGATTTTGTAAGGTTAAATAACAAATACAGTTATTAAAATTATTTTACGATAGTAAAAATTAAACTAATTTATGTTAAATTTACCAATATCGAGTGGTGCTGACGATGACACCAAACAGTAGATATTGGAACTACTGTGGAAAATGCCAATATTGAGCTCTTAAAGACCGCTAAATAAGACGACAACACAGAGTCACAATGTTTTCATATTTCGTTCTCTACGATTTATGATGATTATATTAACATTTACTGTAAATGTACGTATTTTAATATGATTTTATGTGCTTTTATCACTTTTCTAGTGATATTACGATTTCAATATTTGTGACGACAGACGTAAAGCCAAATAAAATGACTTAAACTTGATTTTTATTTTTCCATATATTTTTTTGACAAACGACGTATAATCGAGAACGACATAACTTGAAATGACATAACTCAAGGTATACCTGTATTTATAAAAATAAATAGCACCAAAGAACACCTAAAGAAGTGATTATTTATAATCCTGTACACACTTTCTACTAATAAAACTGCCTTGGAAAATAATTGTGCAATTCCTAGAATTATATATCATCACGGTTTGAATATATTACATTACTGCTAATATTGCCAATCGAGGAAGTGTTTAGAAGTTTTACTAGATATCTGTAGCATTTTTCTGGACCAACAAATAAAATCCAAAAGCAGATCAAAGACATTCTCATGTATATGTACTGTACATGACTTACATCTAACATATCGTTTAACACACAAATTGAATCTAGTCCTATAATTACATATGTTAAATTAATACCTTATTTTTATTTTAAATACTTGATATATGTTGATAATTTTTAAGTAAAAAATACATTAAACTATCTTCTTACTGGTGTTACTGGACTTTAAAGGTTCTTGATTGTGTGTAAAAAATATAAGTGTGTATTATCATTATTATTATTACAATAAAATTTATTTTCATAAAAGATTTTATTTTTATACAATTGAATAAATGATAATGGTATAAATTTAAGCAAGATATCAAAAAGTAAATTACAAAAAGAAAAATTAAATATCTTTAAGAATGAGATATAAATTGTAAATCAATTACCTGGAATTAGATGTTATTAAAGATGCCAAAGCAAGACCTAGAAGTTTTCGTCTCTCTACTGGATGAACTACAAGCATATTTTCTAACCAAATATCCAAAAACTTTCCAAAAACTTCTTCAGTCTATTAATATTAAAAAATATATGGTTTATTATGGTTATTCCTTTTTTAACTCTCTACATCATACATTATATATACACACAAATACAAATTCACACATTTACTTTTTCAAAAAAAAAAAAATTTATAAATTCCTATACTGTTCGTTAATCTGATTATACTACATATAATTAGAAATAATTTTTTCCTTTTTACATTTAAAACAGATGGAATTAGAGTTAGAATAAAGAATTAAATTGATTATTATGTTAAAAAATTTATTTTGTGTAAAATGCTTAAATAACACAATAGTATCATGAAATCAGAACTACGTACAGAGCAAAGGGGTTAAATTTTCTTATATGAAATTTAGAAACTTTACAATCTCTCTCCTTCTCATTATTTCCAGAACACAAATTTGCAGAGATTTAAAAGAAATGAAAATAAAGAAATGCTGTGATGATCTGTCTGAATCAGTTAAATTTGATGATATATTCTTGGATTTCTTTTTCCTTTTCAAGTAACTCAAAAAATGTCTTTTTATGATTTCATGATTGCTGGAATTATATATCATCACAGTTTGAATATACACTGACATGCAAAATTTAAGCAACAATGTAATTTTTAAGCAGACAGGCATAAAATTGTAGAAAATGGCTTGTTGCAATCAGTACAATGAACACAAATTCAGTAGAAAAGTGATTTGTATGCAGGAAGAAGACATCACAGGTGATGTGAGGGTACAAAAAATGTGTGAAGTCAGTGTGCACAGGGCAAGACTACAATAACAAGATGGCTTTGATTCCATATTGTACGTATTCTATTCATTTTTGCACTGGTATGCTCTCTTCATCCTTCAAGTACAAAATACTGTGTCTGTATTCTGAATTTCATGTTTTCCAGGTGATTTCTTGCAGAGTTATAGGAAAAAACAATCATTTTGCACACCAATTAGGGTTTCTCATTTCCCAGTCTTTTACTTGTCCTAGGATTTTGGGAAAAAAGTGAACTGTTTCTCGAGATCCCAGGATATAATTAATTATTTTTAAGATATAAAAAATATCTTAAAATCGAATGATATAATTAATTTTCAGTTTTAAAAGTAATTTAAAACATTTTGCAACCTCCAAAATCATATTAATAATAATGCTCTGTAAAATATACATTAAAATTACCTTTGAATTATGTAGAAATTTTCACAAATAGAATAAACTTATTAAAGTTTGTTGGAAACTGCTTACAAAAAAAAATGCCTTTGAATTGAGTTGAAAATTTAAAGAAAAAATGAACTTAGATCAAACTTCTAACTTAGAAGGAAATTTTCGTTTTTTAAATAAAACATAATACAAAATATTATCTTAAATTTTTATAAGATTTTGAAAACCAAAGATGGTCAATACTCTGATCACTCAATCTGGTTATTATTTTAATAATGAAATGTCGTGCTACTGAGAATGCCCTTTTCAATTCAATGTATGTGGGTGGAGTTGTTTTTAATGCATTTAAGAGAAGACAAATGTTATGTGTTTTTTCATCCTTAGCCTCAAAGATTTCTAGTTCATTTTCGACATCTGTTGCAGTATGTCTTTTGTTCTCAAGAATCCTTGATTTCTCTACTTCAGCTGCTTTAATAGCAGTATCAAGCTTATAGCCCGATAATTTGGCAGTATGTTTGGCTTTAATAATCAGGTTTATGAAAGAAAACCTTCATACTTACAGACTTCATGCTCATTTGTATCCTTGCCCAATTTGCACAACCTGGCATTACGCAGTTTTTGAAGCTACTGGGCATGGTTAAAAATTAAGACAGCATAAGCATAATTATTCCAGATACTACAGGTTCTGACAATTAAAGAATTTTCAGAATCCTGCCACAAATAAGCTACATATTGATTATTAACCATTTGTGACATGTCATAACAAGAAAAAATTTAAAAAACGAATAAGTAGGTTTAAAATTAATAAATACAAATGTATTCTGACAGTTTATGAGTTAATTATACTTTCTATTTGCAAAATTTCCTCAACCTTAACACAAAATAAGAAAAAAGTGAATTTTTAAAAAATTTGTGGGATTTCCTGGGAAGAGAAGAATTTTCCAGGTTAAAAAAACAGCCAGGATCCCGGGATCCCATTTGAGAAATCCTAACACCAACGTATTTTTATGACTTAACTCCGTCACACCTGAACCATTGCACCTTTTTCAAATCTCTCTTCAGCAGCATCATCTACAGGGCAAGAGATTTAATTTGATACTTGAACTGTTTGTACCCTCAGCTGTTCTCTCAGATGAAGTTGGACAATATTTGAGGCTTATCAAATTAATACACTGGACGACAAAAATAATAACGCACCATGAAGGACTTGTTGGATTTGAATAAAAATTGGTATTTTGCATCATCTTAGCTAGATATGTAAATGATTAGCTTTTGAGAGCAGGTTGTTGTGTTACATCACCACCAGAGGGAAAAAAAATGCTTCCGCTATCTGGTATAAAGGTGCATGCTGTGACGACTTGTGCATATGTTCTGCGCTTTTATTTGTGGTTTTGACTTCATTGAGTGACAGACATGCCTCTACGATGCAATCGACAACCTTACACTCAGTTAAGTGAGTTTGAGAGAGGTCGCATCGTTGGATTGAGAGGAGGAGGATGGTCATACCGCCGGATTGGCCGCCATCTGAACCGTTCTGATAGAACTGTTAGGATGTGTTATGAGCAGTGGTAAGTACGGGTACACACGAACGGCAAACGGGTTCCGGACGCCATCGACAGACCACCAGAAGGGAGGATCGTCTCATTGTACGTCAAGCACGGACAGCGCCTACAGCTTCATCATCTACCATTCATGCAGCGGTGGCACCTGCATTACGGAACCGTGTATCCAGCCGCACCATTTCCAGGCGCTTAGTAGAAGGCGGATTGATCTCCCGACACCCAGTACATGTTCTACCGTTAACAGCCACCCACCGACGCCTGCGTCTGCAGTGGTGTCATGCACGACAATCGTGGACAGCTACTGACTGGCAGCGCATTGTCTTCAGCGACGAATCCCGCTTTTGTTTGGGGGCTCACGATGGCCGTGTGAGAGTATGGCGGCCCGCTGGTCAAGGTGTCAACCCGGCCTATACTGTGGAGCGGCACACGGGTCCAACCCCCAGTGTTATGGTGTGGGGAGCCATAACATACGACAGTAGGACGCCTCTAGTTGTCATGCGTACTACCCTCACAGCCCAACGATATGTGCAAGACATCCTCCAGCCACATGTGTTGCCCCTCATGGCAGGGCTTCCGACAGGCATATTCCAGCAGGATAATGCCCGGCCACACACTGCAGCGGTCTCCCAAGCATGCCTACGTAACGTTGCCACACTTCCTTGGCCTACACGATCTCCAGATTTATCATTAATCGAACATGTGTGGAACCACCTGGGTCGCCAGCTGCGACAGCCACAGGATCTGACGAATCTTGAGTCCCAATTGCATCATGCATGGTCAGATATGCCTCAGAACATTATTCGCGACCTCTATGCCTCCATGCCGAGGCGTATCACAGCTTGTATCCGCGCTAGAGGCGGCCCAACAGGATATTAGCACCTGCACTGTATTGCATATTACTGCACAATAAAGTATGTTTTTGTTTTATGGTTGCAATCATATACCTGTCTAGCTATGGTGATGTCATATACCAATTTTTATTCAAATCCAACAAGTCCTTCATGGTGCGTTATTTTTTTTGTCGTCCAGTGTATATAGATACCATTCCTTTATATTCAGATAATACAGGTATGAATCTTCAGAAGTATCTTTAAATATTTTTGTAGAGTCACTTTTTATAAAACAATGACAAAGAGCAAAACAGAAGTAATATTTAGAAAGTCATCTGAAAAAGAAGTCTATATTTTCTTATAATTATGAGATAAAATTGTATTAGAAAAATCTTAAATTATGATTCTCTATGGTTATCATTGTCTAGATAAATTTTAATAACAGTGTAAAAAAATGATTAAACTGAAAACTTGAAAATGTGGAATACTAAACTGATATTCTAAACAAATTTTTAAAAACTCACTGGAAATATTTATTTAATTTACAAATTATCAGAAATATTTACATTCTTAATAATTATGTTAATATTTTAATATAGTGAGTAAAAAGGGGCTACACACAATTCTTACGGGTTTTTGCACTCAGTGAAATTGGCTGAAATTTTACTGTTTTTGAATGACTAATGAAGTCTCAACAACAAAGCTTGAAAATACTAATAATTTTGCTAGATCCATTCAACTATGCAAAAGGTGTACTGTACAACAAGGTGGTCACAAAAGTCTCTCCCCCCAGCCAATTATTTCAAAAAAATCAATCACCATAGATAAAAATTATATACTAATACTTTTTGAACTAAATGGCCAGAGAGTGATTTTTGTTACCACCTTGTATAAACAGCTCTCTTATATTTGACTTGTTCTAAGCAAAAAGATACTAGCCATTTTGCTTTGTACCCACAGAGAATTTTTCATCAGTCCACAACTGTATCATATTAAAATTTCAGCTAATTTCACTGAGGACCAAAACTGATAAGAATTGTGCAGGATCAATTCTATTAAAAAAATACATAAATGCAGTTTTAATGATGTTATTCAAAGTATAAAGATTCAATTCATTGCTGTAAAAGACTAATCATACTTGTTATTTTTTTTCAAATTACTAAATTCTGTTCAGTCATTTTCCTCAAATAATAATTTAATCATTTATATAAAATTAAAAAGTCATTTATTAACAAATAGTTTGACTGAAGAACTCTGTTCTAAGAATATAAATAGAAAAAATTTTTTTTAAATATTAGATAATCTTTTAAAACAAATATATTTCTATGGTTTTATTTTATCTTACTAATTTCAGAAGGTTACTAATTTTTAGGTTAAATGATTATCATTAATAACTGACAATAATTATTTTAGTACATTTTTTAATAATTAAATTAAATGTTTAATTCTCAAACTTACAAACAATACAAGACAATAAATGAAAATATATTTTTCTTTTTTTTTCCAGTTAAAAGCTTTTACAAAATACTTATTCTTCAATGAAGATGAAATAATTCTTTTATATTATCGGAATTGCAATAACTCTGCATGTTATAATTGAAAAGATATACACGCAAATATAAAAAAAATTAATGTTTATTCAATAAATACTAAACAAAAAATACCTGTTCTTTTTTTGCTTTTGCTCTTTCTAGTAAAACTAACTTGAAACATTGTCGATTGTAAAGAATAACTCTCGATAACACAGATAAATACATTGTAATAACCATTGGATAAGGCTAAAAAATACATTATAAAAACAAATTATGTATATCACAAATTCTTAAGTTTATATTTATTTCATAAATTGAATTAAATATTTACATACTTGGTTTTCTAAAACAAATGTTAATACTTGTAATAACATATACTGAAATAACTGAGGTCCTTCTTCAGGAAACACTTTGAAGACAAGTTCAATTAACTAAAATGATTATTTAAAAATATAAAATCCTAACAAAGCAATAAAATAAAAATATTAATCTTATATTTACTCACCCTCATTATCATGACAATACCTTCTGATCTTACATCAGAAATGAAACTAATACATGTGTCAACTAAATTTTTACTGTAATTCTGTAAAACAGATTTGTTTAATTTAATCTTAGAGACAGTATTTTAAAACTTCTGAAAAAGAAATACCTGTAAAAAGTCTTTTGGTGCAAGAAGTATATATGCTTGTGCAATTTGAAGACATATGCGTAAATTTTCCGTTCCCAATTCTGAAAGGAAAGAAAAATATTTAAGTTCTTTTCTTAAAATTTTTAAAATATTTCTCTACTATATTGATGAATATTAATTTACCAAACAGTGAGAAAAGATTCTGTGCAAGCTGTAGAAGATTGGGACTGCATACAGACGTATTTTCTAGAACTGCCCACCATAATTCTAAACCATCTTCCAACAAATAGACGTGAGGAGGTTCATTTACATTAGTGCTGAAAGCAATAACTGGTAATAAGAATGGATGAAGTTCTTCACTGAGTGTTCCCAATCCCTGTAATGTAAATTTGTTACCATAGGAATTAATAGCTACCAAATTTTATTTGTTTCTAGCATAATTAATAATTTTTACCTGTACTAAATGGACTAAATTTGTTATTATGGCACATCTTAACATATTATGGTCACCTGATGTTTCCCATAGTAAAGGAAGATAATTAACTAAATTTGCTGCGTGTGGCCTTATTTGACTTCCTACTCGTTCAATTATGAATGATAGAACATTCAGAAGATTCATCTTGAAAATAAAGTAGATTAAATATAATTAGAATAAATATTCTTCAATTCTTAAAAAGTGATAGTGTATCGTATAATAAAATTTGAATTATTTCATGTATACCAATTAATAACAGTGTAAAAAAATGATTAAACTGAAAACTTGAAAATGTGGAATACTAAACTGATATTCTAAACAAATTTTTAAAAACTCACTGGAAATATTTATTTAATTTACAAATTATCAGAAATATTTACATTCTTAATAATTATGTTAATATTTTAATATAGTGAGTAAAAAGGGGCTACACACAATTCTTACGGGTTTTTGCACTCAGTGAAATTGGCTGAAATTTTACTGTTTTTGAATGACTAATGAAGTCTCAACAACAAAGCTTGAAAATACTAATAATTTTGCTAGATCCATTCAACTATGCAAAAGGTGTACTGTACAACAAGGTGGTCACAAAAGTCTCTCCCCCCAGCCAATTATTTCAAAAAAATCAATCACCATAGATAAAAATTATATACTAATACTTTTTGAACTAAATGGCCAGAGAGTGATTTTTGTTACCACCTTGTATAAACAGCTCTCTTATATTTGACTTGTTCTAAGCAAAACGATACTAGCTATTTTGCTTTGTACCCACAGAGAATTTTTCATCAGTCCACAACTGTATCATATTAAAATTTCAGCTAATTTCACTGAGGACCAAAACTGATAAGANAGTCATTCTTCAGCTTTGAAGGCAAAATATATAAATCAAATTCATTGAGATAAATATTAATATAAAATAATTATAATTAAGACAAGGAACACATTTACTTTACAAAAGTAAAAATAAAAAATGTTTAATTTAATTATTAAAAAATGTATGATTTCAAATTTACCGGTAGGAACTGTTCAATGTTGAATTCAAAATCATCTACAGGTGCAACTGGTTAAGAATTTCAAACAATAAAAACAATGGCTATTACAAATACGTTTATTGTGCTCTCTAACACATACTACAATTGACAAACTGAGTTTACAATAGACTAAATTTTAAATAACAATAATAATTTAAAGTTTAAAAATTATTTTGTACATTCTATCATTGGACTTGTCTTTCAGATGCTATTTCACCATTACATAACAGAATTTATGTTATATATATATATAAAAGATTTCTATTAAATTATTGATAAAAATATCCCTGCATAATATTTTTGACCATGTTACCATATTTTAATAGAAATTATGAACCATAAAGTTATAATGCATCAATCTAACATTAACAATGGAGTTTTCTTTAAAATATTTTTAAACCAACATGCTTAAATCTGACATAACTAAAACCAAGTCACTATACATGAAAGAAAAAGATCGCATTTTCAATAATCTCCAATAAACCTATATAATAAGAGTTAATAAATCTTAAAAGTATGACTCAGCATGTGTTTTTAAAAAGTTTCTAGAAATAAAATTGTTATCAGTTCGCTCAATTAAAATTATAGATAAACGTTGAAAGAGCACTATCTGATCTTTTGTAATATTTCTTATGTATCAAATTTTTTCCAAAATTAACATTAATTTGTGTTAAAATTTTTCTTTATTTATTTTAATGGTAATGTAAAAATAAAATTAACCAATTCAAAGATAGCGTGTATACGTAAGGAAGAGGAGTCTCTATGGGTAGTCCGATCTCTGGTGACTTATGCGAGATGGTAATTAGACTACTCGAAGCTAAGCTCCTCCCACACCACCTTCACAACATCATTTTATATAAGAGATATGTTGACGATATTATCATATTGTGGAAAGAAATACCAGACATCAAGGCTTTCGTCGACACAATGAATAATAACACACATGGATTAACCATAGAAATAGAACAAGCGCACCAGACGAATGTACACTTCCTTGATATTGACATCAAGGTAGAAGAGTCGGTAATTCACACAGCAGTATACCGTAAGTTAGGAACAAAAGGCATATACATACCAGTAGGGTCATGTGACCCACTGCAATATAAAGTGGCACCATTTAAGGCCCTAATTAAGAGAGCGCACACACTCTTCTACTGAGCCAGCCCTACAATCAGAGCTAAGACTTATACAACGAATAGCCGCTGAACACGGATACGGCAAACTCGTACGCAAGTTATTGCATGAGTATCAAAGCACAACTCAAGACCTTGCGCAAAGAGAAGAACGACAAGATATGGATAAGATCATTCCAGTCAATTATAATCCGTATATTATATGACTATATGGAGAAATAGCTAAAAAGAAACACATATGTATAGCCTACAGAAGGTGCGCTTCGATCTTCAACATCCTAACCAATGGAAAAGATCAACCGGATAAGTATAAGCTGTCAGGGGTCTACAGCATACCAATTATAGATCACAGATGTGATAAAAACCTTCTGTATATGGGCTCCACCAAGTGATCCTTAGAGGTTAGACTCAAAGAACACGCTGCTGATATTCAGAAACAAAGGAGCACGACGGCCCTAGCAGTATATGCCTCCGATCCGGATATAGACCCTGAATTTAAGAAAGCAAGAATTATCCGCACCACACGGCACGTAAACCATATCAGATGGCTAGAGGCAGCCAGCATATACTTAGCTAACCTTAAGGATAATCAATGCATCAATTATAAAGAAGAGATTACGTTATCAACAGCGTGGCTAGCGTTTATGAATGGTAATTTATGATAGCCCATTTTGGAGTCAACTGCGCATGACATACAACGACAGAAACGGGAAACGTGCATTCGAACTTACATATTTCGAATTTAAAGTTTTTTACGAGCTGCATTTTCCATCAGAGATTCGAAAAAGCCTGAAGAAGAACCGTTATAAGGGTTCGAAAACGTTAGTTTTGGTTCGTTAAGAGTTAGTAGAAGCACCGGTAACAGGTTAGAAAGAGTTATATTAAAATTAACCAACTTTGTAATAATATGAATAAATTGCAACAAAAATAAAAATACTTGGAAGAACACTAGGTTCATTGTTTCTTGGTTGCAAATTGCACTCACTGTATGGGCCTGAATTTGTTGAGACCAAATTAAGCCATACTTGGATGAATTTTATCAAAAAAGGTAACTATTTGTATTCATAAAGACAAACAACCCAAATAATTCAATACAACAATTAAATCTTGGCCATATCATACTCTGTAGCCTTATATAATCTGGCATTAGTTATTTGTTTTACTACATGTATAGTAACTTCTACAGTACAGAAGTTTAAGCATGGTGATAAAATTACATTACTGAGAATTACATTACTATCTTTATGGGATTACTATAGGTAAAATTTCAATATAACAGCAAATTGTTACATTAAAATTTAACCTGCATTAATTCTATACATCAGCATATATATATTATAAGAAACTTATCAGAAATACCTAAAAAAACAATTATCATCTTAACAATATCAAGAAAATATCATCAAAATACTCATGGACAATGTTATATAGGCTTTAGTATAGTAAATAAGAAAGAAAGATGTGAAACTAACTGTATAAAGAATAATTTTAAATTATATTTTTCAATGTTTTTAACATACATCAAATCTATTACAAGTTCCTTACTTTATATGAAATATCAAACAACATTTATACAAACTGCACAGACAGTTCTATTAATTTTACTCAATAAGACAGTCAATATCTAGAAAAGAAATATCTAATAAAATATTAAATTTTACCCATATATTGTCTATATTTCTTATAAATAATTTTTAATATAAAATAAATCTCAAACATTCAAATTCTTTGACTATATTGACACAACCACTTTATGTATCAGAGAAATAATATTTATTATCCTACAAACATTTTCTACCTGCTCATCAGGTATATTTGAAATTTATGGAATGTTTCCTTGTATCTGTTTCAGTTTGAATGCTTATGTGCAACCAAAATTTCTGTATCCGTTCAAACAATTTGAATTTTGTGAATACAAATATGAAAGGGTGGACCACAGCATAGTTGATAAATTGGACAAGAAGGTAAAAAGGTTAGAGAGATCACTCATTGCTGCTATCTTTCCATTTCTCAAAGGAACTGGTATCACAGGCCCAGGTGTACCTAGACTGTTCAAATTTGCAAAAAAACACAAGAATAACAAGGAGATCAGACCTGTGATCGAAAAATGTAAAGAATCAACATATAAACTTGAGAAGCACCTCCATGGATATTTATTGGAATGTATGGAAAATAACCATTTTGTCACAAAGAACCTACTAAGCTTAGTTAATGAACTCCAAAATGTATCTTTAATGGATGAAGAGATCAGTACAATCATGGACTTTGAATGTCTATATCCGTGAATAAAACTAGATAAGTGTTATCATGCCTTAATGGACACCTTACGCATGTTAAACCCAAGTGTGATGGCCTACCCTGAGGATATGGGGATGCTTGCTGACTTGATATGTTTCCAGTCATTCTTCAGCTTTGAAGGCAAAATATATAAACAAAGGAAAGGTGTGCCCATGGGCAGCCCGATGTCCAGTTTACTTTGTGAATTGGTTCTATGTAGATTAGAACAGATTACAATTAAGAATTTTAAAGATGAAATAATCTTATACAAAAGATACCTAGATGATGTATTCATTTTATGGAAGAATGACAAAAGAATACAGCATTTTTTGAAGGAGATAAATTCCAATGAGGATGGCTTAAAACTGAAATTAGAGCAACTTAGTAAAATAGAAGTGCATTTTTTAGACATTAACATTGCATTTGAAAACATTTCCTTAAACACAAAGATATATATTAAACCTATTCACGACCCATTATACATTCCTTCCTCGTCCAATGATCTGCCTGCTTACAAATTGTCAGCATTTAGGGTTTTTATTAGAAGGGCGTTTAATTACGACAGGTGGCAGAAGTTAGATAGGATCAGAACCATTGCTGGATCCTTAGGATTTAAAACAGAAATTGTTGAAAAGTTAATAAGATCATACTTGGTACCTAATAAAAAGAAGGCAAAGAGAATACAAACAAAGAAATTGCTAAATTCACATATAGCAGAGGAATGTCCAATATCATGAAGGAAGTAGCCAAATACAAGAGTACAAGATTAATATATAAGCAGGCTCCAATGATTTATAATGTGCTTAGAAACGACAAGGATAGGATAAAGAGGGAGGAACAGTCTGGGGGTACAGAATACCATACAAAAATGATCAACTAGGAATAAATAAAGAATATATTGGTGTCACCACCAAGAGGTTGAGTAAAAGACTTAAGGAACATGTGTATGATATAAATAAGGGACACTACAATACAGCACTATCCAAAGTGACACAAACAGAAGGTTCAGCGATTGACTGGAATGAAGCTAAGATTATTAGACAGGTGTGCTCACCATCTTTAGTAATGACTTTGGAAAAATTTGAAATATATAGATCCGGCAGTACAGGCAAATGTTTAAACTATAAAGACGCCACAAATTTACCAACTGCGTGGAAGTATATGATTGATAATAACCCAGTATAATATGTTATACAACACGCACTCGGTCCATATAATTAGGTTTATTATATGGATATATTTTATTATGTTAATTTACATTATTTTGTTTTATTGTATTTTATGTTATTTTACTTTACTTGGATCCATGTATTTAGTTATTTTCTATTTATCTTTTATATACAGTAGAGCGTCGTTTATCTGAAAGCTGGTTATCCGAAACGTCCGTTATATGAAAGCATTCCAGTCTACAAATTTAAATTTTCGCTAGTGCNGTAGAGCGTCGTTTATCCGAAAGCTGGTTATCCGAAACGTCCGTTATCCGAAAGCATTCCAGTCGGCAAATTTAAATTTTCGCTAGTGCTGTGGCGCTGCAATCTTCGGCTATTTCTCGGGCTACTCAAATATTTTACGTTTTTGATACTAAATTAACATCTGAAGTATAATTTTTTATTGTTTTTATATTTTTCAATAAATTTATTTTGTTTGTACAAAATAAAAAAATAATTTTTAATGATACAATAGTCTTCGTTAGGCTTAACATCGACGAAAATTCAACGCAAAGCGACACGCAACGGAGAGAAATTTCAATATGTATATTTATTGAAATTTCTCTCTGTTGCGTGTCGCTTCGGAGAGAATATATTTTTTCGTACATGATTCGTTATCCGAAAAATAAGTTATCCGAACCACCCCAGTCCCCAATTGATTCGGATAAATGACGCTCTACTGTATTTATATTTAAACGAATGGTTCGAACAGATACAGAAATTTGAATTTTGGTTGCACATAAGTGTTCGAACTAGAACAGATACAAGGAAACATTCCATAAATTTCAAATATACCTGATGACCTGTGGAGCAGGTAGAAAATGTTTGTAGGATAATAAATATTATTTCTCGGATACATAAGGTGGTTGTGTCAATATATAAAATAAATAATTTCTTATAAATCATTTTTTTGAGAATACTTAAACAGCAGTTTATATACTGAAAAACTATTTTCAATAGTATATTTAATGAACAAATTCCCTTGTTATATATTATTTACATGTTCTGCATATTAAAAGTCCTTAATATAAAATAAAAATATTAACTAAATTAAAATATTTTTCAGAAAGGATATCAACTCTGAGAGTATTTGCAGATGCTAATCTAACAACAAGATCTTCCTTAGAATCTAGAAGTGGCAAAATTATTTCATACAGAGCCGGTCGTAACTCAGGTGATAACTTGACACCTACCCACTGTCCGGCCACCCAAATAACACGTCTTCTAATAATTCGGTATCTAAAAAGACAACTTCTTACTGAAGACATCTTATAAAAGTATGAAAATTATCTTATTTCATTACTTACCTATCTTCTTTGATTTTTAATTCAGGTATAAGAACTTGCATAAACCAATTATCAAAATCGACATCATCAAATAAATCAAAAGCTGCAAGACCGACAGCATTATAAACTGGAAAAAAGAAAACAAAAATTAATGTAATTTAGTAATAATTAAAAAAATAAATAAATAAATAACAGCCAGTATCATCTTACCTGCATCTTTTTGTAAAATTACTTGTAAGTCTGTTGTACTTGTCATAGTTTGCATTTTCTGAATCATTTCTAATAATAATGGTATTAATGACTGACGAAATTCATGGAATATTGTTAGAAACAAAACTTCTGTACAGGGCTGAAAAAATTACAAAAAGTGTCTTCATGTAAAATCTATATCATCATAGTTATAAATAAATAAATTTATAAAGATTAAAAAAATATAAATAAACTTAGTCATTAGAGCAATTTTGAATGAATATTTTGGCTATAGAAAAGTATATGTTTGAGATGCTAAATAGGAATATTATCTGCCAAATTAAATACTTTCTCAATCAGTAAATCTTATGTTCTACTTAATAGCATATAATCATAGCAGCCAAACTATGGCTTGCAAACCACATATGGCTCTTCTAGACCCTTACTGTGGCTTCTAAATAAGTTATATACATATAACTTATTTAAAATATAAAAATACAGTTTCAATAGAGAATGTGACTCTTGTATTTCTGATAGGTGAAACAAGAATCCTGTCGTGACAAGGTTTGGCCAGCCCTGTCATATTATGACAAAATAACAAAACAGCTTGCTCTAAGAAAATCAGTAATACATACACAGACACTTTGAAACAATACTGCAATACTTTCTTTAATGTCAATTTTATAAACAATGTGTATTTATTTTATTTATTTAAAATAAAATTGACATTAATCAAAATTCCAAAGCAATCAATTTTTTTGGCATTTGAGCAATTATAGAATCATATTACTTATACCATAGAGAAAGTCAAGTCAAGAAGACTGAATATACATATTTATAGACAACAAAAATACTTATTTTTAATCATAAGAAAACAAAATTTCTAGGATGATCTCATTTAAAAGAAAATGGAATTAGCTATTTCATTGCCAGAACAAAAAATTGTTCAGTTTAATTTGATCCATTTGTTACTACATAAAATAAGCTATTAGCTGTATAATAAATGTTATAAAAATTGTTGTTCTTTTATAAGATTAAATTCACTAAGATATAAAAAAAACATAAAAGTGATATACCATATAAATCTTTTATATTTGTAAGTTTTTGATCCAAAATGATTTTGTCCATATTATCAGTTTTTTCAGTAATCTAGGGCACTATTAGCCCCATAAACTCAGATAATAATTGGGGTTTTACTTTTCTATAAATTCTACTTAACTTTTTTAATATCATTTTGATTATCTCTCAAACTATTTACTCATATTGAAAGAAACATTTCTGTCCAATCTATGAACCAATATGTTTTAAATCATCATTTGAAATCATTAAATCTTTAATCATTAAATCATTAAATATGTAGTAACAAATGGATCAAAAGTATCAATTAAATCATCATTTGATTTATAAGAAACTTCAAATGAAAACAAGCTATGCCTGTATGTAAATATTTATATGAGTTTTTCAATTATATTCATGTTTATTGTTTTTAGCCCTTACCTTACTCTTAAATTTTAAAAAAATCCCAGAAAACACTTCTTTTTTCATCTTTTTTTTTTAGGCCTATTGTATACTTAATACAAAATACTGAAAATATATTTTTAGGTATTTTTATGCACTAGAAAATGAAAAAAGCTGTGATTCATTTTAAAAGTGATATTTATTTATGGCAGTGGCCTCGAAGATAACCCAACTTGTAGCAAGATATGCCCATAATAGTCTTTGTTACTAATGTAAATTGTTACTAATAATTACCCTATATTTGACATGATTTCATAAATAAATAATAATAAATTTAATCACTAATCATAAAATATATTTCTAAATAACATTAACAGTTGACAATCTATTTACAAAAATAAAAACAAAGTATCAATGAAAATGAAAGAATTATTTTTCTCATATCTGATAAGAGGGTGATTAATAATTATTAAAAATTCTCACATAAAAAGTTATAGTAGTATCTATTGATAGACTATATAAATCTATATAAATTCTAGTTACTGCAATTACCATATATAATCAGAACAGTCAAGCATCACAAATTTTCTATTTTAATGAATAAATTTTAAAAAATTTAACATGGAACAACATGACAAATAATTAATCAATTCTAGATCAATATACTGATTTAAAAAACTAGAGGGGAAAAATCTGCAATAATTACTCTTGATTTTAAAGGTTACTTAATTAAAATGTTTATTAATTGTTCTTATTAGAAGATGCATTAAAATTTGAACAGAGAATTATATTAAAACTGGCAGACAACCTGTGGTACTTGCAGAATAAAGCAAATTCCTTATATCAGGGTCACACATTTCTTTGTAAAGTACAAAAAAAATGTGTGACCCTAATATAATGGATTTGCTTGGCACAGATGGCTTGTCACTGAACCTGACAATAAATTGTTGCAAAAAGTTTCTTATCAACTCCCTATACAAAATGAGGAGAAAATTTTAGAATTTTGGAACCCATATCTCTAGAATGAATCATCAGATCAGTAAAAAAAATGCTCATCTCATTGCACATCTCAAACCCATCCTTGTCTAGTGATACCTAATTCATTCAAATCTGACAAGAAATCTGGGAGGAGTTTGGCTAACAAAAATCTCCTTAGCATTATATATATATATATATAATGCTAAGGAGATTTTTGAATTTTAAGGAGAAATATATATATATATATTTTATTTTATGAACAATTTTATTATGATTTATTTTTGTGTTAAATAAATTTTTAATGATTTTAACAATCATTTGATTGTGATTGTCGTGTTGTGTGTTAAACAAATTTAAATAGTTTTAATACAATAATCATAAAAAATTGATTCCATATGCATAATTCTATACATTATACATAAGAAATCAATTTGTACATATAGGCAATCAATTGTTTTATATGTTTAATTTCTTTAATATTAATAACACAGAAATATTTCAAAGTTTTAAGTAAATATTATCATTTATTCATAAAATTTTACTATTCATCTTACCCTTAAACTAAATTTCCATGCTTCACCACCTTCATCAGCAGCTGTAAGAAAAGCATTAATCAAATAACAATAAAATTATGAAATTTAAAAAAAAAAAA
>NW_019384328.1:219148-272973 GCF_000671375.1 Centruroides sculpturatus
AAATCTTATTAATGTAATGTAATTAATAAGATTTATTAATGTAATGTATCTAATAATAATAATAATAATAATAATAATAAATTATAATTACTTATTTAACAATTTATTTTATAACAGGAAATTATTATTATAGAAAGTAGTTTTATTTTTTTATTTTTTAAATTGTATTTTTGAATATTCTTATAACAATAATGTTGAAGAAAAAAAATTATCCTAAAAAATTATATGAATCAGAAAATTGATTTTCCATCAAGCTATTTTCAATTATTACACAAAGTATGAACAATGATTTGCATTAATATTTTATTTGTTCCATGAATGTGAATCATCAATCAACTTAAAGTGTGTTAAAGTAATCAATAAGTAGTGTCTCATCATTAAACATGATAAATTACCATCAATTTATAACTTATTTATTTTATGATTTATTATAAATTTATCAATATTCTGAATGGATTTATCAAATTTTGCATTTGATAATATATTATGCATAATTCATAGATGATTAATGTTTTGTTTTTTTCTTTTTAGGTAATTAATTTTAAAAGTGAGCAATCAAAATTAGATATACGTTTTTACTGTTAATAACTCTGAATACATTAGAACATGTTGATTTAAGTGAATTTTTTCAAAAGCTATATTTTAAACTTTTGTTCACACAGTTTTTTGTGATCGTATAATAAATAATTAATTTTAAATTATACAGTTCATTTCAATTAAGTATGTCAATAAATAAAAAAAACTGAATGTAATGTTCATTTACTGAAAATTATTCATTTAAGTCAATATTTATATATTTAAGAGCAAAAATACAGTTTTTAATGTAAATAATGTTTCATGAAAACTAAATTTAATAAAAGAATTTCTTGTTAAAAGAAATTACCTTCTGGCACTTTTGCAGGTTTATATTCTGCACATAATAAAATTGCTTTTATCAAGTTGAGGCACTGTACAATAAATCTCTCAAAAAGATAACCTAATACAAAAATAAAATATAAAATTAAGTTAAAAAAACTATTAACCTTGTACACTATCATAACATGAAAATCTTATCAAAGAAAGTATAAAATTTTATATAACAAAAAGTCCTTAAATGTTTATGTAATGTTAATGGTGCATAGAAAAAAATCTGCACAAGTTTGTTAATGTAGTTTTTACCTATAAAAATAGAAAACTCTATGAACTAAACAGTTATTTGAAAGATGATGAAAAGCTAAACATTTTTACTTTTGTAATTCTGCACTTCTCCTTGTCAAACTAATCAATTCAACTAGGTTTGCAGTGCAAGTTCCTGTACAAGACTTTAGTTCACATCTTTCAAACAGTACTTTATGCAATTATCATCTGATTGTGTTTTTCCCTTTCACCCTTTTCATAAACAGCTGTTTTGAGAATTGCCCAAATACTCCACTGGCCTAATTTCTGACACATTTGCAGGGTTGTCCTCCTTTTTGACAAAGGTAATGTTTTCTTGTTGCAATTAATCCAGTATGATTTTGGCATAGTGAAAATTTTCTCAATCTGACCAGAAGCCATATTTTGCTTCAGAATAATTCTTTCAAATATAAGGAATTGGGCAACATCATATACATTAAATATCATTGGACACTAATAGTAAAACTTGATTTTCTAATTAGCACTTGACTCAGTCCTTTCAGTCCCATTGCATTCAAAACCAAAATTTTGCCTTCAAATTTCTTTTTCTTGAAAAACTTTATATTTGCAACTATAGAGGAGAGATCACTGACATAAACTCCACTGTTACTATTGATCGTTGAGTGTGAGAGGGTAGTGTAAAATTCCTCATCCAAATTTTCAGAGAATTTTTGCAATAACTTCTGCACTTCATCTTTGCCAAGTGATCTTTGCATGTCCATTCTGTCCAAAATTACCCACTTCTTTTGATATTTAATATGTGTTTTTGTTTCAAAGCCTCTTGGAGTCAACTAGAGATTGAATTGAAACATTGTTGCAGTCTTCAAAAATCCTCTTTAATTCCTTCCAACTTGGCTTTTGTTAGACATTTTGCCTTTCCACCAGACTCTTTCTTTACTGGTGGTAATCCACTTCTCTTTCAAAACATTGGAGAATGCAATATATAGTCCATTTTGAAATTCCTTCATCTGCAAATTAGTTTATAGTAAACTTTTTTCTTAATATTGCATTTTATTTAATGTGTGAAAGTTGTATACACTTAAGCATAAATCATAATCTTTTGTTACCATTCTGAAATAAGCAGAAAACTGAATGCAGGAAAAGATTCTTGAATGTTCTAAGTATTCCACATGCTTTCAATTGAAAGCACATGCAGCCCCGTTAAAAATTATAGTATAGAACTCAAAATGTTTTGTGTAAATTTTTTCTGGAACCCATTAAGTAACAATAATAATTTCAATTTTCTACATTCTGTAAAAATACAGTTATTTATAAAGCAATGCAATGGGAAATATATATAACCATGTTTAAAATATTTTAAGATTAATGTACCCTAAATTAATATATCAATTTTTTATTTTTAACATTATTATTATATAAATAATTCTTAAATTTAGAAGAAAAAAAAAAAATACAATTTTTTAGAAATAGATTTACAGAATAAAACAATAAAACTTTTCTGCAGAAAAATACATATTTATATTATAAGTACTGTACATATAATTTTTAAAATTATTCATAGTTATAAAATAAACATGTATTTACAATGTACTGATAGAATAACTTTTTGTAATCATTGAAGTTTTAATTGTTGTATTACATTTTTGTACAATGATGTGTAACAGCATTTGTAATTTAAATGTAAGAAAAAAATCAATATAATATTTTTATTTGTTGCATATCATTCTTTCCCTTTTAGTAAAAAATATATGTAATATTTCTCTCATATAATAATATATTTTTAGGTAATAATCTGAAAAAATAAATTATGTATATTAATGTCTTTTATTTTAATTCACAATTAATATATTCTATAAAAAATGTGAAAAATGCATTCGTATAAACACATTAACAATATAGATACAGATTTTAACAATAATCAAAAATTAATTGATTTATTTAATAAGCTGTTGTAAATACAATTTATAAAAAAAAAATAAAATTTAATTTGAAATTAAATTGTATTATAAATTCATTCTTATGTAAATAATTCTTAAAAATTAACTGCTTCACTAGTAAAAATTCTAAGAATCAAATAGGAAGACAAAATCAAAGTAGTTATTTACTAATATCACAAAAAATTATGATGATGGACAATATATCTGATAAAATATTTTAATTATAATGATTGCACAAAATTTATTTACTTGTAACATTAAAAGAATGAATAATTTAAATATAATTTTATGAAAATCAAATGAATTTAGTGAGAAACCATTACCATATACTAAGAAAAATGAGTCTACAATAGTATAATGGCTAGTAATAAGAAACTGTTGCATTTTCTTTGTGTCATTTCTATTAAATAGAAGAATTAAAATTATAGAGAATATCAGGCTCATTAAGTGGCATAAATATAAATAAAATTTTACAATTACAATTATAGCTTCAAGATATATTTCATTTGATATCATTATTAGTTTATACCTCACAGATGAAAAAAAAATTCTGTTTTCACTGTTATGATATATTTCAAATATTTAAGACATGATCAAGTAAAAATATTAGTTTTTCTTAGATAATAATTAAGTAAAATAAACATAAAATTGATAATTTTTACTTGTTCGTTATTACTGTTAATATAACTTCATAAATATTAAAAATATGCCTTAGGATAGAAGAAATATTCAGAAATATAGCTCTACTCTAAAGAAATTGAAAGATCATCATAATTTGTCCTTTATATCAACAATTATGAAGATATTCTTTTAATTTTTTTAAAGTATTTCTTCTATCCTAGAGAATATGTTAATAGTATAATCCTCATCCATTTTTCTCTACCTCATGAATATTAGTTAGTTTACTACCATTGGTAAATGAAAATATGCATTAAAAATTAAGAAATCTAAAATTTCGTTGAAAAATGATGATAAAAATTAAGAAACAATTTAATCTTTAATAAAATATTTAATTGAATAGCCAAACTCTTGACTATATTGTACTGGATTCAAATTCCAACTGTTTAGTCTGAGGATCGTAGGTCCAATTTTATGCAAATTTTGGAAAATTCGTAAGTCTATTTCTCCATTGCAATCATAAAGAAAACTTTGCACAGGAAACAGATTAAATATCACCCATACATTCAACAACCTGTCAAGAATTATAACAATCAAGTGTTAAATTAAACAGCTTATTCTTAAAGGAGAAGAAAGTCAAGTAAATAGAAGGAACTGTATAAGTCTCAAACCAAATATGGTCATGACAGCTCCTGCAGATGCGTTGACAAACATCCAATCACCTAATGAGTTTTTCGATAAAAGGGAGACGAGAACTCAACTCGGGTTGACCAGCCTGGACAGCCATAAACCAGCAAACTCCAGCCACCCAGTTCCCTTAGAAGATTTCCATCCCATCATATCCAGAATAGCTTAAAGCAGACTGTCCCAAAGCAGACTGTCCCATAGAAGATGACAACTCAAATTGCCTTATTAGAATGGAACCTCAACCAGCATCTCAACATCATCGTTCTCAGAGGTATTCAAAGTAGCAAATTTGTAAACTCTCTCTCCATGTTCGATATTAGGTTTTAGGAAACCTGAACCACACCTCACAAAGCAACACATTTACAAGTGTCATTTAGTTGTATATTTTTGTAACTTTTGTAACATAAATTTTAGTTCTTTAGATTAAACTTTGTTTGTATTTGTTAACCTGGATACCTGTCGTTATTCCTCCTATACTGACTCGCAACCGCCCCACTCCACTAATAGCCCTCCTAGCCATCCAACAGACAGAGATCATGTTTTACCAACCCATGCTGATTAAGTGGTCATTAGGGATCACCCCCTTGGCTCTGACTGATATCACATTAGTTTTTGCAAATGTTCACATGCAATAATTGAATAGTTTATTTATTATGTTTATAAATGTTTATAAATATTTGAAAAATATATTTACCATTTCCCTCTGCTGTAAAGCACAGAGATACACAACATTCCAAAGATGGTCTAATAAAATTCACGTAAGAAAATGGATGCAGTTCCAAAAGATCATGGAGCTGTAAATATGTAAAAGATTTGAACATCAATACAAATAATAAATAAATTTTAACTTAAATTATTCCATAATAATATAAATACACTGAAAATCTTTAAAATTTGGCACCATATTTAATGAAAAGTAAAGACATAATATAATAAATACAAAACATTATTGTTTTGTAATTTAATCTACAAAATTATTTTCCATTAGTAAATTAAAATTCTATACTTTCACTGGTTTAAGTCTTAGTTCAGTGAATTATTCACACTATACTACTATACATAATTTGCATTACAGATATAATATTGTTTATTAAAAATATTTTTGAAAAGTAAAGGGTTCAAAATTATACATTTAAACTATTCATATTCAATTTTTTCAATGTGCATTAATTATATGCTGAATGGCTGAGCAGTTAAAGTGTTATCCTACCACTCTAATACTCTGGATCAAATCCAGACAAACCCAGAAGGACAGACAAACAAAGGTAGAAAAACCCAGAAGAGTATTTTAGAGGAGAGACCTTTTGATCTGTTGGGTCTTGTCCCTTATCACCCATCTACCTCATTGTGAACCTGGCCAAATAAATAATGGGCTTGCTAAAAAGGCTCTCTTATCACCCACAGGGCGGAAAGAATTTTAAAAAAGTTATTATGGTTCTACCACGAGACAATATGATTCAATATAATACAACTGTGAAAAATGAGTAAAAATCACTATTTAGTAGCAGATATCAATACAAGTTGTTAGCATACTTTTTCCTTTCATCTGCCACATTTGATTATGATGTTGCATCTATTGTCCACCACATTTAGTGTTATTGTTATAGGATTTGTTTAATTATATTATTTCTAACAAATGGAATAAAATAAGCCAAGATTGCCTTAACAAATATGTATTAATTTTGTTGTAAAATATTCTAAAATTCTAAATTATTTCATAGATAAATTTATTTTTATATAATTAGCAATATTTTTGTATTTCTAAGTATTTAAAGTAAAAAAAAAGAAAATAATATGTTTACAAATAATCATTTTAATCTAACAACAAAATTCAAATTTTATTTTTATTTGATTAAGATAAATTTTCTAATACATCTAATCTCTATAAACTAATTAATAGTTTTTTTAACTGAATGAAAGTGAACAAAATTTAATTATATTGCAAATTAAACAATTATAATTTATACAGTTATAAGTTTTTTGCCTCCAATGAATTACTTACTCATCTCAAACTACCAATTTGTGGAGAAATAAAAGGTTGTATTGGAACATTAGAAAATTGAGATGGTATGTCAAGATCATTGATGTAATCTCAAATTTCTAACACTCCAATACAGTTTGATAAGCCTTTTATATCTCTACAAATTGGTAGTTTGAGATAATTAATTAATTATAATTTATGTTTTAATTAAAAAAAATATATATAATTATCATATTATTAGAAAAATTACAGTATATTAAAAAGATTTAATTATTCTATAATAATTATTAAACTCTAAATATTCTATTCATATAAATTAGAAAAATTTAAAAGCAGTGAAATTTTAAATTTTTTTAAAAGTTATTTATAATAAGATGCTTTCAAATTTAATGTATATTATAAACAAAATAATGGAAATAAACACGTAAATAAATGTTAAGAGAGATTGTAAATTTAAAAAACAGCAAGGATAAAGAATTATTATTTGGTGTTTCTCTATAATATAGTTATTATAACTTTTTGACTTAAACTCTATATCTGTAGTCTGAAATTTTCTTACAGATAATGTCTATTATAACATTAAACTGATCTGAGTCTCCTTAACAAGTCAATAACTGCATATTTTATTATAGAAAAAAAAAAGACCTTTTCTTTAATCCAATACATTGCACAAAATATCAGTAAAACTTCAGTCATATTCTTCCTGAATTAGTCAATTTTGTTAAACATAGCTGCTTATTTAATTACAAAAACATAGTTACTTAGGATTAATGAACAGGCTTATTATACTCCCAATTATACTTTAGGAGTATAATAAGCCTGTTTATTAATCCAAAACAAAAATATTATTATTTTTTAACTTTTAGTTAAGTATCAACATACGATCATATCATTAAAAGTTAGTACATTTTTTATTGAAACTAAAATTTGTTCAAAATTATTATAATTACAATAGAAGTTTGTTAATTCATCATTTGATAATTCAGAATGTCCAGTAATCCAGTACACACTGAAAAATAGCCAATAATGCCAAATTGTCCTGCATATAGTAATAATTTTCCACAAATTGGAATTTGTTTGTATATGTAATGCACTAAACATCTTAAGCAGAAGTAAATGCAAAAGTAGGTGTGGTTGTATATTAGTACAAGTTGAAAGGACAACCATCAGATGGAGAGAAACAATTCATTTTATTACAGCACTTTGTGTCAGGTCAGACACTTTCACCAATGCTTTTATTTTCTTTCCCACAGGTTAATGTTAGGATAGTGCACCTAAAAACAGATTTCGCAAACTCAGAGCACAGATAGCTTTTGTGAATCATTTGTGTACAGTACATGTCTGAAAAATAATTTTTATTGTATATACACATGCAAATCATTGTGAATATTGATTTTGTGTTATAGGTTTTTTTCAATTATTCTTAACACAGTACAGTCATGCCCTGTATTATCTTCAGACTGATAAAATAATATGCATACACAAATTGGAAGCATAAGTAGCACTGGTACAAAATTTACAGCAATGTCTGCAATGTTCAAATTTCATATAACTTATCAAATTTTGCAAAAAAAAACAAAAATAATCTATTTCCTCAGCACCATGAAGTGCAATAAATCAGACACTAAGCAGTTTTTTCATTCTTTATTTATTCTTTTTTTGATTGATATGTATTTCAGGTTATCAATACCCCTCCTCAGTCAACTTTTATTTTGTTGTCTATAGTTTTAGATATCAATGAATTTTTGCAATACTAGAACATAATTTCTTAAAATGGGTGCATGTATGGTTGTTGGCTTTATTCTCTTCATTTGACTTTTATGGTTTGTTGGATTAAAAGTTTGTATTATTAAAACACACCTTCTTTAAAAAGGTGTTTTTAAGTTATACCCTTACAATTTTTGTTCTTTTTCTGTACTTCTTCATTATCATCTCTTAATCTTGATTCTACTATTGCAAAAATTCATTGATATCTAAAACTATAGACAACAAAATAAAAGTTGACTGAGGAGGGTATTGATAACCGAAATGCATATCAACCAAAAAAATAGTAAATAAAAAATGAAAAAACTGCCTAGTCTGATTTATTGCACTTCATTAATGCTGAAGAAATAGAGAAAACAGGAAGACACAGTTTCAAATTTACAAATAAAGCAAAGATAATCTGTCATTCATTCATGGTCCTTTAAGTGCTGGTTTAACAAACTTCTATTGTACTCCTAGTATAATGTTTTATTTCATTCATACATTTTAAAATTCAATATACTTACAACTTTTGTCAATAAAATTAAATATTTTTCACATAATTCCCTGAGATTGTCATTATGTTGTAGAGTTTTCCCTGTAAATCATTGAAAATTTTTAAAACATGCATTGCTTGATTAAAATTTAATTTATAGAAATGTAATATTAAATTTTTAAAACATTCACTTACGGCACTCAAGGAAAGGCTTAATATGCTGGAAGACAATAGTTATAAACTGAACGGCTTCTTCTACTCGATGAGGTTCTTTAAAACCATGTACAACAAGCATTCTTAAAACTAAAATATAGATAAAATTTATTTTATTAATTTAAGTTTTTTAATAAATGTATTATAATATGCATTTACTACATATTGGATCACACAAATAAAAATATATTTAGCCTAGTGATTGTTTATTGTTAATTTATTCATTGATTTAATCACATGTTCATAAAGTATAATTTTAATATCACGTGAACTGTGATAGAGAAAAAACATTAAACAGCAAAAAAATCTGTTGTATTTTATCATTGGCATTAATTTAATATCACCGTAATATACTATGATTCTCCATCATAGTATATTATAGTGGAAATTTTCCAGTAGTACATAGGAAATTTTCAAACTTTTAGGAAAATATGTTGGCAAGGATCTTTTTTCCATTAGTATTGATAAAACAATAGGAATTTTCCACACTGTGCATTAAAATTACAAATACATTTTCTCTTGTCACCTGCACATAATTCATTGTTGGATAAAAATTTCAGTTTCAAGTATAAAAAAGTATGCAAATGTCACACAAATTTTATAAAATTATCTATCTAATACAGTTTTACCAACCACACAATTCTACTTACAAAATCAAGAATTAATTTGCCAAATAATCTTTAACAATAATATCAAAATAAACAGACTTAAGGATTTAAGACTGCTATTTTCAGTAACTGACATACATACTTATACAATACATACTTATTTAGAAACCTTTTCATCAATTTGTCTTCAGACAACTATACATACAAAAGAATATCAAGATAAGAAAAATAATAATAATAAAAATAAATAAAAACCAAATTTTTAATCAAAATCTCTCATTTTGTTTTTATTAATTTTTGGTGATATTTGGCAACTTATCCCACATGGCTTGTGAATGACCTCATATAGTTTCAAGTCATTACTACTTATTTACTATTTGACAACTGATTAACAATGTTGTGGCTGTGTTTAAGATAAACTGTATTTTAAATAATTGTCACAGAAAGAATCAAATGGATGTCATGGACCCAAGATATAAAACTACAGCAATATACAGTAATAATACTTTTAATTTTGTAAAAATTAAATGATTTTATTTATCATTACATGTTTAAATCTGAATATCTTGGACAGCACTGATTCATGAAAAGAAATAAAATTAAGCAATACCTTAATCCAAAAACGTATAATATACAAATATCGTGTATTGTTACTCCAAATCAAATTGATAATGATAACGACAAACAACAATAAAAAAATAACAACAACTTACAAATGTTATAAGTCTCTAAATAATGAACATTATTTAGAGATCTAAATAATGAACATTATTTAGAGAGATAATATTTTTATATGTTAATTCAAATTTTTTCATGTTTAAAGAAAATCATTTCTTTTATTGTTTTCATGTCAACAATCTTTTGTTTAGTTACTGTAAATTATTTGTAAAAAAGTATACAATAACAAAATAATGTTCACAAATAGCTAATATTAATTTCTTATTACAAATTACTTAAATTCAAATTTATTTATTGTTAATAATGTTCATTATTTACAGACTTTACTGTTTTTAATAAAAATTAATTAGTAAAATATTAAAGCAATCATTATTTTTACCTTTTAATGAAAACAATGATTTTTCTAAACTAATGACGTTATCTTGCTTTTGCATAGTTGATTGTAGAAATGTCTGAGAATGAGTGTTCCATAATTGGAGTATGTAACTAAAAATATTAGTTGTGAGCTGGAAAAAAAACAATTTTAAAATTTTATTTTGTATAATTTTAAACAAATGCAACTTTTTTAGAATTAAATATATATAAACATTTAAATCAACATTCAATTTCTAAAACTAAATAACTAAATAAATGGTAATTTCAGAAATTAATAGCAATAAATAAATCTGAAACTAATTTAATATGTTTTTACCCATTTAGAATCAATAAATTTCATCTTTTGCAATATAATATACAGTAAAACCTCTCTAACTCAAACATCTGTAACTCAAAGAAAATGAAGCACTCAATAGGTATCAATGGAATAGCAAAGGGATTTAACTTCTACAACTTGAATTTCTTAACTCAAATTTTCTCCAAGTTGAAGTTTTTCATGATCCCCCAATACTGATATATGTTACTTTCTACTTCCCTGACCAGAATTTTAACATTTATTCTATCCAAAGTGATCCTAATTATCAGATTTCCATAAAATTTTCAGACAATGTTCCAGTCCAAAACAAGAGGCCCTCTTGCTTTATCTCAACAAGATGTACTGTACCTCCAAAACTGTTCAATTCCATTAGTTACATTGAACATTTTGCTGAAAGGTGTTACTTGGACTGTTTAAAACCAAACAAAAAACTATCAAAGATTCTTTATGTAATACAAGAAAGATAAAAATACAAATCTATTCAGAATATGCATTTTTTACTGTATTGTTCTCTAACTTGAATTGTCTGTAACTCCAAGCATTTTCCTGACTCTTGGAGCTTTGAATTAGGGAGGTTTTACTTTCATTTTTGGAAAAATATAAAAGGAAAACATGACAATAAAAACAGTTTCATTTTCAATAGTTTTAATCATGATAATCTTAATGCTAAACTATACTACTGTATTATTATTATTGTTGATTGTTGATCTATTTTGAATACAATAAGGTTATACCTTACTGTACTGTACATTTTCTTTCTTTTCATTTGTTGCAGGTTTACATGATAAAACAGCTGTAAGTTATCTAAAAAACAGATAATTAAAAAAAGCAAAGGAAAAATAGAATGAGAGAGCAAGAGTCAAAATTTAAGATATGAATAAAAAATATGGCATTCAAATGGAAAAATCCATCAAAGTACAAAACTGAGATATCCAAACTCAAGATTAATCATAATTTGATCTTGATAAAATCTCTAGTAGTTATCAATAAAAAGTGATAAAGTTGTAGGCATCATCCATGTTTACTCAGATGCTAATTTTATCTGAAAAAATGTCATCTTTTCTGGAATGATAACTATGGATGAAGAAATACATCTGTGCATTCATGTAACACTAATCTAGCTAATTTTATTGTGAAAGCACTCATTGGACACTATTTCTATGATACTCAATGAGTGCTCATGCCAAATAAGTATATCTAATTTCAAGCAAGAAAATACAAAATCTTATTTGATTTGATTCTATCATTTTTAATAAAAACTTAATTGTATTTGATCAAAATTAAAGATATAAACTTGACTACATTTGACAACTTATAATAAGTAAGCAATTTCTGTAGCAATTTCTGTAATAACTTATAATAAAAGTAATGAAAACATGTTAGATTTAATCATCTTTAAATTGTCCTGAAGTTACTCTTTAAAGTTTCTCACACAAAATATAAATTGTATGAACAAAATAATTTTTTTTTAAATAAAAACTAAATTAAAGAGAGAACTTCTGGTAATATAACTAAACTATTAAAAATTTTTAAATCAAATATTTTAAATTTTAACCATATGCAAATAATTGAAAATTTTATAGGGAAATGTTATATAATGCAACAAACAACACAAACCTCCTGAAATAATCGCCTATCTCCAGCAAGGCGTTTAGAGCATAATGCTTTTGTAACATGATGTAGTGTCAAAAGTGCTCTCTGTTGTTGCAGATCATCTGACGTACGTAAAGCTTCAAGAAGAGTTGGGACAAGTTGTGGCCATTCCCTTGGGCAATCAAATCTAGCAATTTTTGATATAAGTACAGCTAATTGAATAGCAAGCTGAAAATTAAAATAATAAAAATAATTTAAATTCCAAAAATAAAACATTTTCAAAATTATTGGAAAAAAATTACATATAAAAGATATGCAGATAAAATTTTTAGATTTCTAGTTAATTATTAAAATGATCTATTATATTACAATTATTACAAAATCTAGTAATTTCTAGTTTACAAGTAAAAATAAGATGAGGACTTATCAGTATTATCTTTAATATAGTATTCACCATTATTTAAATTATTACTGTTATATTTGTTATTCTTATTTTATGTTTTTGTACACATTTTTTTTTGTATTTTGGTATATATTTTAAAGGGACATGTTTGTTGTATTGGGCTGACAATTATTTGTCTTAGTGACATTGCCTGCATTAATAAATAAATAAATAAAATTATATTCAATATTCTTATATATATATAATTTTGAAACATTAATATGAAATCTTTCATTTCCAAATTATTCTAATACATTATTAATTGTTCTGTTAAAACAATTTAACAGAACAAAATAACATAAAAAAGAAAAATAATACCTAATAAAATTGCAAATTATATAAATAAATGCTGATAATTATGCATTTATATATTTCAGAATAACAGGTGTCCTTTAAAATATCTTTACATAACAATTTTAGACACTATATATAAGAGCATGAATTGAAGTTAAACATGTTTCTTCTTTTTCTATTGCCTGAATTTTTAATGTATAAATTGAGTGTGCACCATGGTAACAAATCTATGTTTTAAAAAATTTTAATTAATTATATGTAATTAAATGTAAATATAAATATGCCAGAATTTTTGAACTATAATTATACTATTTTTGATTAAATCACTGTCATCAACTTATAAAATATTAATCAGAAATTAATTTTATTTGGTTTATTTAGAAATAGCTTTGAAAACTTATTTGGAATATAATTCAGACTTCAGATTGCATTGTATAAACAACTTATTTTAAGAATATCTATTGTATGTTTATAAATGCTTTTTTTCTTTTTTTATTATAAAACTGATAAAATATTTCACATAAATCCTAATTAATACTTCTAGAAAGTGATCAAATTATATATAAAACATGACCAAAAAAAATCTAAAAAATTTTATATGTTAACTTTCAATTAAAATATTACATTTCCAATACATTGATTATACAGTAGACTCTCCTTATTGTAATTACGGATAATGTTATCAAAATTAACAGGTCCAAAACATGCATTATAAAAATGTCACTTACTGTAATCAGAATTTGTTTATTGTTATTTCCAGTTAAATAAGCCTTTTTATGGTTTGTTTTTAGTGCTTATAGTAAATAAATAAAACCTACTTACTCGAGCCTCTAACCAGTGTGAAGAAATACAATAAACAACTTTGAAGAAACAAACATTTTCCATTTGTTTCTGCAAAGTTGAAAAGTTGCAAATTAACGGTGTTTTAGAATAAGGAATCCAGCCGTTTTACCTGAGGAAGGACAGAAGGTGTTCAGAAAACATTTGTATTATATACACACCCTGGTGTGCATGAAGAAGTTATAGTGTTAACAGTCTCAACATGTGGCTGATAACACAGAATTAATGTAAGTTATTGTTGTCAGTAATAATCAATGCTTTAATTTAATCATTATTTTTTCACAATACAATAACTTAAATTGCTGGAATTATGTTAGCTGTTGTTGAAGTTTGTAACAGACAAACAATATGATAAATTATTTATTAATTAATACATTTTTATTATTGCCAAATAAAAACAAAATGTTAGATCTATATAAGTTATTTTATTATTTATGTCTAGAAAAGAGCTCTAGCTGGAGCAATGAAAAGAATAACTATCAATATATCTTCCTGATGTTCATATTTCAGATCCGAACCAATCTTCCTTAAAGATATTTCATAAATTCAAACATTTACTGTAATAACAGGTTTTGAAATTCCTTAGCAATCCTAAAGATATGAAAAGAAATAATTTAAAAACTGGATTTTATAATAATCTAAATATATAAAATTACTTGTCCTGACTGATTGATTCATCATCGCCAGAGCAAACTGCTGAACCTAAAGACGTGAAATTTTGTACACAGTTAGGGTACACCATGAAAATGCACACTAAGAAGGAATCTTTGGAAATTTCCCTCATGGGGAGAGAGGGAGAGGATTAAGGCTTAACCTGAAGAATAGCTTCTACTGTAATATTTTAGATGCAATTTTTTTGTTTTTAACTACATTTTAGTAGGGTACACCATGAGAATGCACACTAAGAAGGGATGCGATGTTTTGTTTTCAACTACGTTTAGTTTTCATTGAGTATAGGTATATTAAATTGATAACATTTCAGACATTGTTATAAATATTTTTATATATTTCGATTCTTTAACCAAATGTTCGAACCATTTTAAATTCAAATTTGTTATTGCATATTGGTTCGATTATAGAATGACTGTAAATGTTCCAGAAAATTGATCAAATTGAAAATAGTTTATTTGATTCTCAGCAATTCTCATCATTGTCAGTGGTAGGTGTTATATAACAATTACTATGGTTATTGAAATACTGAATATAAATGGGGTTTGCTTGCAAAATCTGTGCAGGCAAAGTTGCGGGTAACAGCTAGTTTAATAATAAACTAATAATCCTAAAACAATCATTGTTATTTTTTAAATCACACTAAGATCCATATAAATATTAATATAAAACTAAGAAGTGTTTTGAAAAAAACTGAAAAAATAACTTACCTTATTGAAAGGTTCTGTAAAATTTGAAATTAATTTTTGCCTTAAAATATGTTTTTCATCTTCTGAAATTGCACTGTAAAATAATAATAAAATTAATTTGCAATTTTATATTAAGAATATGATTTAAAATTTCCTTCTATAATTAAATTTTATATATTTTTTGTATATAAATAATAATCTCAGAAACAACACAACATTCATATCAACATGAAGCAATTACTAATTTAAAATTTTGTAAAGGATTAATTGCATTTTTTTTAAAGCAGCATTGTAAGTTTTTTAAAATCCATGATAAATTTAAGGTTTTGACAGAAAATATTTCAAAAATGCTTTTACTAAAATGATATATAAAAATATAAAAAATTTAACAGAAATTTGCTTCTTATATAAAAAATAATAACAAGTCATTGCAACATTTCTGTTAATAATTAGATAAATGACTGCTAATTATTTCTATTAAAAAAAATCACATAAATTGTATTTAATGACCACAAATATCATAAATTTAATATATCATTACATAACTTAAAATTTTAAAGCAACAAAAAAGCTAAGCTAATTTTTCTATAAATACTTTCAAACACAGATCACTGATAAGTATTCTTTTCAAATTTTAAAAAGAAAGCAAATTAATAGAAATACAATTAATTTTTGGACCTGATTTTGAAAGAACTAGATCAAGTTTGTGTGGTAATCTATAGAAAATTAAAATTTAGTTAAATTTATATTATATTTAATTCTAAAAATCCTATACAATATAAGCTTATCTTTCAGTCAGTTTAAAAATATTTTAATACTTAAACCTGACAGAAGTAGAAAGAGTTTAAGAGAAAAAAAAAAGGAATTTATCTCACAGAAATTCAAAGTTATGTTTTAATGCTAAAGAATAAAATACACAAGATTCTGATTAATTTATGAAACAATATACGTATTTTATAATTCAAAAATACCAATGAGAATTTATGTAAGAAAATTAGAAAGAAAATAAAAGGAAAAAGAATTTGGAAATGAAATGATAATTACTCTCTCTTAGGAATCCAATTCCTTCACTTTGAAGTACAGTGGATAATCGGTTAACGAACAAATCATATAACGAACACTTTCACAAAAGATTTTTATGTTCAGACAATGAACACATGTTTGGATAACGAACACCACACAGAACAAACACAAGAAGAAGCAATGTAAAATAACAAATACCAATTGGTCTTCCCTTGTCTTCAGGCAACAATTTGAAACTTTTTGGAGCGCGGGAGATGTCGACATTGATGCTCAACCCGGTACATACTGATTGGAGAGAATTCCTCCAAATTTTGAAACTCTCCCTTTAATTCCGGCCTTTTATTTTTCTGACAGAAACAATTCTTTTATAGTATTAATGAGAGAGGGTTTTTATTTTCGAAAGGTGAGAGTATAATAGCATAGGTAGAGAGTAGGCAGATATCTGATGTTGCTGGGTAGTATGACTTAAACAGATCTACAGTAGGCCACAGTTCAATCTTATCTAAGAAAGATACTGTACAATCAAGAAGACTCAAGCAGCTTAAGAGTAATAAAAATCACATCTGAGAAATAAAGAACATTGAAGAGCTCATAATGGAACCTGAAACTGATCTGACGACAGAAGAATGCCAAGAGCTCTTGAATGAAGAACACCAAGAAACTTGGCAAGATATGTTTTCTTCTGAAAAAGAGGATTAATGCCAATATCTGCTATTAAACATCTTTTGAAGAAGCGGGAGGATGTCAGAACAACGGTCTTAGAATGGCATCCAAACCAGGTTGAGGTTAATAAGCTTAGGGATCTCTACAATTACAATGGTATTAATTACTTCTGAAAAATTCTGAAGAAGAGAGAAAAACAATTGACATTAGACAGATTCTTTAACAACAAATGGGAAAAACATGACTAATAAAAATGCAAGACTGTGTATATATATATATTTTTTTATTATTACATATAAATAAATGTAGTAAGAAAGTATTTATTTTTTATTTTTTGGGGTCTCCAGAACAAATTAATCAAATTCTCATAAAAACCTATGATAAATCAATAATGAGTTAATGAACTGCTTTATATTTATATGTATGACAAGATTTTTTCTGCTTGCTAGTTAAACAAAAAGCAACCCTCATCTAGAAAGTTCAAACTTTTTTTTTTTTGACCTTTTGCTAGTTACTCATATATGACCGTAAACAAAAAACAAGTGAACCTCTCCAGAATTAACAGTTGTAGATAATGATAAGACCTACAGGAAAGTAAATTGATTCACATTCTATACATATAAAATAATTTATATCAGATTGATGAAAAGCTCCCAGACACAAGATACAAAACTTTACTGATATTAAAACACAAAGACATGATCATTCCTTGAAATAATAAATGTGATTGTTAGCTATGGTGTTGACCCATCTTTCTGCAAGTTGGTGGATTCATTTGGTTGCTTTCAATGCCAAAACTCATAAACCCCATTTTCAACACCATGCACGGTATTAAAGAAATGTGCTCATAGAAAATATGTCAATAACCAGAAGAGGTGAAAATCTGATGGAGCAAGGTTAGGCAAAAATTTGATCCTCTCCAGCACCTCTAATTTTTCTTGAATCACTCTGGAATGCTGTGCCAGAGATTATTGTGGTGAAGCAGTGTATGCTTTTGATTAAACAATGCTAGATAGCGAGAATGCAGGACTTAAAACATCCATTCCAGTTGCTCAACATAAACGTTGCCATCCACAGCCCAGCTATTAAGATCCAGCTTCCAATGTACTAGAATATCCAAATTCCTCAAAATGCACAGCATAATTTTTTTATTTGAACTGTCCTTGTTGAACTACTTGTGCTGGCACTTTACCTGGTCAGAGCCACTGGTTTCCTCTGTTAGGATTTCTGAAAAAGATCCATTTTTTTCATCTCCTATTACAATCCCGCACCAGAACCTGTCTCTTGGATTTTGCTACATGTGATGCAAACTTGTATCTTCCTTTGTGCTTGCAGCTCTGTCGGTTCATGTAATACTTCTCAGTCTTCTGCTGTGAAAACAAGGTGTTTCAAATGTCCAGCAGACAGTCAACAAGTTCTGCTACCTGGCTCCTGTTGAACAGCTTGGAACAGTGCTTCATCATCAATGGTTGATGGTCATCCACACTAGTCTATGAGGTTGGTTTTCCCAGAGTTGAAACAGCAGAATAATTCAGCTGTAGTTGTCTTACTCATCAGGTCTAGGCCTTCAATCTCACAAATTTTCTCTGCTGCCACCCTTGCACTGAACTTTTGTTTCCAGTAATGAAGCAAGATGCATCAAATGATGAGCTTTTTGTCAGTCATTCTTTCTTGTGGAAATCTATATTCACCAATGAAATGATTGCACAGCTCTATAAAATGATAGTACATGCTTTGATGATGTCACAAGTACCAACTTGTTTGCATTCACAGCAATATTGTGCCAGTGCTAAAGATCGTTTTTGCAAAAGTGTTGTCAGTGTCCGGGAACTTTTAAATCACCCTGATATATATATAATGATATATGCAAAGTAATTTATTATTTAATTATTAATAGCCTAATGGTTTTTAAATATTTCAATCATCAATACTTACTTAGGTGCAGTTTTTCTCCAATACCTATCAACACCATTTTTAAAATACAACACAGCTAACCATCTCACATTGATATCAATTGAATAATTGGAAAATATTGTCTGCAAAAAAAAGTAATTCAATAAATAATTTATATAAAAGTTAAACTATTGTAAATCAAATAAAAATAATTAATTAATGTAAAATGCTTATAGAATTGTTATAGTTTTTTTGTAAGATGTTAGTTATAAAGGGATGTTAGTTATAAATCTAACATCCCTTTATATATTAAAGAAAATGTATTTAATATCAAATACCATAAAATACAAAGTAGGACAAGTAAATATAATGATATAAATAAAGATATGTGATCTAAAAAAAAAAATTTGTTACATGGATACCCAAATCGATTGATTAAAAAAATGGGAAAAAAATAAATATAGTTAAACAATCAGGAAAATCAGTAGAACGCCAAAAATCAACTGTCAGATACATTGCGTTTCCGTACATCAGAGGACTATATGAGGAAATTGACAAGGAATTAAGCCAGATTAATGTTAAATTAGCTCCCATGTATGATAAATTACATTTAACAATAAGAAGAAATCAGTCAACAAAGAAAAAGTTCTTTGTTGACTGCTTGAAGAAACAAGAAATAAATTAGATAAATAACATTGTATATTCAATCCTGTGTACTTGTGAAAATACTCAATACTACATAGAGAAACTAAAAAACAAATGAAAGTCAGACTAAAAGAGCATATAGCAGATTTAAAGTATCAAAGAGCTAATTCTATGTTTTACGATCATTGTACACTGAATGATTGCAATATAGACAGAGAAAATGTTAAAATTTTAAAAAGAGAAAAAATACATATAGTATGAAATTTAAAGAATGTGTAGAAATCCTCAAAATTGAGAATAATATTAATACAAATTTTAGTGTCAAAATAAATGAAAACTGGCTCCAAATATTATAAAATGCTAAAAAATAAGTGTATATGTAATAATTGCATCAATAATTTAATGAAATATAAATATAACTTGTAAATACATGACTAAATGTAAAAATATTAAAATTTATTCGTATTCAGTATAAATGAAATCTACTAATTAAAACTTATAGAATTAAGTTAAAATATTTTATAGGTATTATAAATAGAAACCTTTTTGGTTTTTTAGAAAATGTTTTTTTTAAATATTTTAATAAATTAGATAAATTTTAGAGATTATTACGTTTTCCAAGTTTATAAATGGGTTTGAGAGTAGAATGGTGATAGCTTGGTAAACTGTGAAATGAGAGCTAAGTGCAGTTTAAGAACCCAAGCTTTTATAACTATTTTAGTATTTTAAAGGCAAAAGCCACATTTATATATTTTTGAAAAATTAAACATATAACACGTAAATGTAAAAAGGTACGTTCTTTGTTATACAATTGTTATACTTTAAATGTCATATTGTAAATCAATTAGGTCTTACGATCGTAGCAAACAGAAGAGGGGCATAGACCCGAAACGCATCTTGGCAAATGAAAAAAAAGAATTAAACAGATGTAAAGAAAGCTTTTGTCATTTATATTACACTTGATTGTGAGAAATAATCATATATATAATATATAAATAAAAATTGCTTGGATTGAAGTTCACAAATAGATTGATCCATTTGATTGAACAATCTTTCCTTTCATCTAAGAAATCTGTACAGGTTTGTCAGAAAGACACCTTACAGCCCTGATTGACATTCAGTTCTTTATTACTAACTTTGATGGATGAGTTTGTAAAGTTGTGCCACTAACATTTGACTGTCCCAAGAAGAAATTTTCATTTGCTGATTGACACTTGCTGTCAGAGTACAGAAGTAAACATAAACTTGGAATATTCCAAAGAAACTCTTAAACTTGTTTATGAAAACTGTCAATCAAAACTAAAGAAAAAACTGTACAACTGTCTATTTGGTCCTTGTCCCTTTGATTTTAAGGGATTTAGTTGGTTCAACCATAGTCCAATCCAGAGGTGGGTCAGTAGCTCACATTCACGTCCACCTCAGTCAGGACAGCTGACCATCCAGGTGACAATGCATCAAGCTAAAGCTTAGCTTGATGCATTGACCCCTCCGGAAAAATGAAACCTCCCAAGTAAAAGACAAAATCACTTTGTCTCCAATATTCTGTTAGGCCTACACAACACTTTGGAAAAAAATACTTGAATTAATTTTCATATAAATCAGTAATACGATAATCTATTTGTATTGTAGTGTTCTATTACTCATAATATAGTATTTGGTTAAATTAAACTGTATATTCCTGTAATTTATTAATAATAATTACTGTCATTTTAATTAGATATTAAGTAAATAATATTTTTTATCGTAAATTTTATTATATTTGAAATCTGATTATTCTTTGAAAAAAAGGAAGGATCTTACCAATAATTTTTGAAATTTTGCCAGAATGTTTTTAAAACAAAAACACTGTTATATAAATGCAATGTATAGTGACTTTATCAATTAATTAAGGTTATCATAATAAATTCAAATACTCTAAACATAACTTGTCTGTACAACTGTCTCGATTCATAAGGTTAAAATAAAAAACAAATTTTCAAAAAATTGTTTCTACTTTATTTATTTAATTCATTAAAAAATATGTAAATAATTTTTTAAAATAAATGTAATATAATATTAATAAAAAATTAATTGCATAACAACTAACAATTTATATAAATAAAAATATATTTACAATGTCTCCTCGTCAAGTTGGAGACATTGTAAAACATATTTACAATGTCTCCATGTTATGTCATTAGGAAAACAGATCCTATTTGGAAGAAGGCTTGAACTTTAATACCAAACAAAAGAAATGTTCCAATCAGGATAGTGGAAGAATTGGTGATACTTATCATAGGTAATGGAATAGTTAAGAAAGAATGTGAAGGATCAGATCTCAACTCATAGGTATGGCTGATAACGATAATACACCAGATGACAAAGGCACAGGAAAACATACATCATAGATAACAATGCAAAACAGCTTTTTTGTTTTTGTTTTTATTCTTATTTGTGTATTTTGTTTTATTTTGTTCTCATACAGATGTTTTTGTTTATTCTATTCAATGCTTATACATTTGAGAAATTTATAAGCTGTTAAAAATTTTGATTTAAAAATCTTTGGTTTGAAAAATGTTCTAATTGTTTGTTCAGAATTTAAAATCACATGCTCTAAATTTGACATTTGACAGATGTTTGGCAATACAAAGGTTAGTTAGGTTCATTTCAAAGTTGTATCTAGAGACAAGTCAATGTATCTAGAGACTTTGGATTCAAAAAAAAGTTGCTGTAATAAAATTATCCCCTTTCAAATCCTTAGAATCCTTTTGTAATAAAATTATCCTCTTTCAAAGAAATATATTACACCAGCTCTATTTGGGCACTTGATCTGTTATATGACAGAAAAATTTCACATTATTTTCTTACGAAAATTGTTTAAAATAGAAAGAATAGTTCCAGCATATGCAATAAGAGCTGAAACTAATAGGTACCAGCTATTTCCATTCTATTTAAAGAGACTTATCAAATTCTACTATAGACTAAAAAACACTAATGAAGATAACATTAGATTTCTACATTATGAAATTCTAAAACAAACCAATGGCTTTAATTTAACCAATTTAATTTTATTTTTAATTTAATTTTAACCAATAGCTTAAATAATAAAAATTTATTGGAGTATAAATTCAACAAATTACTACAAACATTCAGAATTTCAAGTAAAGTATTTGATAACTTAGAATCAGACTGGCAATATGGTTACACATTAATGATTGAATCAGCTTTCTCCCAATCTATAAGAATCAAAGCTCATTAATCCAGTCTAACTATCATCCATGGTACTTAAACACTTTAAATATTCCTTCAACTTTGACTATTATAACTGCAAATACCAACATGAATATAAAAAGATTATTAATTCAACTAAGACTTAATAAATATTCATTGTTTATCAATAATACTTATATAGACTTTACTAAAGACCAGTAACATTGGTCTTTAGTGTAACTCAGAAGACTGCTCATTTACTTAAGGACTGTGAAAAATTTTGAAATCATGAAGATAGTAATCAAAATCAAAATTTTAGAGCCAAATTAAGTAACCTAACAATGAAACAAATGTATAGAATAAATAATTTCTTTAAGAAAATTACCAATGAGTTAAAAAACAATGAAACCAATTGATATAAATTATTGTAAATTAATTATCTTGTTAAACAAAGCAAATTAAATATATGTAAACAAATAAATATATGTATTACTATATGTTCAATGTATTCCTACCAATTGTACTCAAGTAAAAAGTGTAATAAATTAATGGTTAATCAACAATTGTAAACTTTTAAACTACACCAATATTAACTTCCTGTAACAAGGCTTGCCTTAGTACAAATAAAAAATATTTATTATAAATTATTTTTGTCCATAATCTAAATAATAAAAGTTGGATAAATTAAAAAAAATAAATTTTGTTTCCATATATTACCTAAATTGGAAATAAACTAATTCTAAAAGATTTATGGCACCAATTAAAAATTTTAAAATGTATAAAGAAAAATTTTAAAGAGATAAAGTTCATATTTAATTACAGAATAAAAGTTTTCAATATATATTTATATAAAATTTAAAACACTAAATCTTACATAATACAATTAGTGAATGATTCATTGATAGAGATAAAAATTTAATACACTGTATTTGGACATGTGCATGACTAGTTGAAAAATAAATATTAAATAAGTGTTAAAAATAAGTGAAGGTCGCATAAAATCATTACTAACCTCATTGTACACAGTTTAATAGGAAAACTGAAAATTAAATATTATAAAGTATTCAGAATTACATTCATTCTGAAATTATTTAAATACTTTAAAAAATCATCTTGTCGTTAAAATCATCAATATTAATTTTATTGTTTTTTTCAGAGCAGGAAATTATATATCTGATAAGTCCTGGATAGAGTTACATTGTACATTAAAACTATTTAATTCAAATTAATAATTAATAATGTTAATATATTACTTTAAATATTAAATAGTGTAATAGATTTGGTATTTTATTAGTATAAATAACATTAGAAGCTTTAAAACAAACTTTATTAAAAAATAAATTAAGAAATAAAATGAAATTAGAAAAATTAATTCAAAACTGGTTAAATTCTCTTTTATTCTTATTTGAAAGATACATTAAATAACATACAAAACCAAAATGCACTTTCATAAAAAAAATTAATTAAAATTTATAAATTTTTCAGTATTTCTAATAAATGTAAGATCTGAATTTAACATCCAATTTTGAAATTTCTTTATATATAATGCTTTTAAACAGATTTATTCTTTTATTTATTACATAAAAAATAATTATATTTTCTAAACAACAGTTTATACATTCCTCTGTACAGAACTTTTTTAAGTTTAAAAACAAAAAAAAAATTAAATTTTATTGAAATTAATTTAAATTTTAAATTAAAAATCATCATTTAACTTATCAAAATATCAATAAAAAAATTCATCAAATTTTGCATTATAATACAAAATTATAATTTCGTATATATTAATTTATTTTGTACAAGATAATCAATTTTTAAAATAAAATATATAAAAATAGTATTGAGACAGAATTTAATAAATATAGTTAAGGTAATAACATTTAAAAAAAAAAACAACTAAAAAATGAATTTTAATTACAGTATAAACAAATTAGTTTTAAAAATTAAAATGCATTAAAATATTTGTATGAAAAATATTAAATATAATAAGACACTAATTGTATATATTAATATTAAACTAAATTCTACAAAGTATATATTATCTGTATCCAAAATTAAATAATTTTCATTATTACGAACTGTTTTCTTAACTCACATAGTTCTCAACTTTCTCAATAATGTTATTTTATTTATAATTAGAATTATTTACATAAGCACTACTTTTGTAATTTACAGATACATTTTGTTTTAATACTATTATTTTACTTAGAAACATGTTCCAAAATGACATCAATATAAGAGAGAAATTACATTATCAGATAATAAATGAGTGACAAGCAGATTCATTGAAATTAATCATAATAAAATGAAAAAATCAATTACTAAAGAATAAATATTCTCTTCCTTTTTATTTAAATAGCCTGAAGCAATTGTAAAATATATCTAAAAATAATTATCTTTTTTTCTAATGCAAAATTTGATATTTTTGTATTTTGATACTTATTATAAATTAAGTATAATAATACCGAATTTAATAAATAATAGTCTAAAATACTTCCTGAAGAATAAAAATTTTTTATTATAATAATGATTAAAAGTACTAATATACCATTTGATAATTTATCAGATGTATTGATATTTTATTTTATTAAACCAAATGAAGGTTTTTATTATTTCCAGCATTTGTAAACACAATATTCATGTCTTTAAAGTAAAAAATAAAAATAATACCTATGAGAACTTCTATAATTAGCAACAGAAGACACATACATTAAACTATAAGTCATTAGCAAAACTAAAAGTTATATAATCATTAGAAAGAAATAGCTTTGTATTTAATGCTATTTTTAAATTCTTATTCCTTACTAATGATATCTGAATTTTATTTTAAGCATTTAAATACTCAAAAATGCTAATATTTTATGCAAAAATTCAAAAATTTTTTTAAATTAAAAATAATATGATATAGCAATTGCTTTAAAATTCCTATCTTGAAATATAAAACAGTTTTAATAAATTGTAACAGTTTGAGAGATAATTTTTTTAATATTTTTTTTTTATTACATCTTTGAATGTAAATCTAAATGCTATATTTTAAACAAATGTAGAGGTATATTTTACACCAAGATGACATACTCTTTGATAACAGTGAATTAATAAAGTTTAATTTAGTATATAATTTATCATAACTTCTATTACTCAACATCTACATTTACTTAAACAACAAACACATCTTAATAAAAAATTTTTAATTTCTAATTAAAATGAAAGAAAAATTCAATAGCAAGAAAAATAAAGGAAACTAGTCATAAATTTTGAAAGTATTGTTACTTTAGCATTTTGTATTTTGTTAACTAATACAAAAAAAACTTTTAATGAATTTTAACATATATCATTCTTAAATGTTATACAATAATATAGCAAACGACAGTTCTTTAATTAAAAATATACAATTTTTCCAATAAACAATTATTGGAAAAAAGTATTTATATAAATAAAAATGTTTAAAAGATAAAACACTTTTCTTAAAATTTTATCTTTCACAAAAAAGACATTGATTTCTGAATCTAGATAGCTGAACTATACAAGAAATCTTTATATATTTTTAATCAAAATATCACACACATACAATAGCTTTTATTTCTATGCATGAAAACAACTTTTTCAAAAAGTATAATTATTAGAAACAAACTATAAAATATTGATAACATTTCTTTTATTATATATTATAAAGTAAAACTTGATTAAATATCTTTCTTCCAAAATTATATAATCAAGACGACACCATAATATTGGATTCATTATTGTAACATTGCACTGTATGATTGCTTTGCATGACATAAAAGTCTTAATAATAAAAATAATAAATAAATTAAATTTTAAGTAATTAATTTAATCACTTAAAAGTAGTTAGTAAATTTGTTAATTAGATTAATTATAGATTAATCATTACTTAATAAAATAACAAGGATAAACTAGCCATTTTAGTTTCTCAGTTAAATTAATCAGTACATCTTTAACAGTGAGTGAAGTTTAAAAACAATTAGCATTTATTTTAAATTTCACCCACTGTTAAAAGGTGCATTGATTAATACAGCTTAACAGATGATAATTTCAAACTTGTTTATATTTATTATATTTTATTGAGACTAAATGATTGATGATATTCTTTGTTGAGATTATATAAATGATTTATTCAAATCATTTCTCTGAGAAAGAAAAAGAAATGAAAACATTTTCTCAATTGATAAAAGATGTAACTCATACAGACAAACAGAAGATGTTATGAAAATATAGAATGTACTGTATACAATATCCCTGTTCCAACTGAATTTTAATTTTAGGGACTAAACAGATATTATTCCAAATAAAATATAAACAAATAAGATATAGAAAAAATGAATCAATCGCAATGCCAGCAAAGCTGTTATTAATATAATAAGCAATGCATCCTACTAAACAGAAAAAATATTTCTTACACCAAAGAGTTTATAATAGAGAGGTTGCGGCCGAAGTTTTCAACGCGAAAACTGTGGTTAATTCAGAATCAGCGGAGAGACACTTAGATGAAACATATTACACTGGTTAAGGTATCTTCCAGTGTAGTATGTAAGGTATCTTCCAGTGTAGTAAGGTATCTTTAATCTATGAATTATAGTACAAGAGTCTTTACATAGCAGTAGGACGAACGTCCGCACGTGTCGACAGTCAGTAGTCCGAACAAAGGAACAAGGTTAAGACAAAGGGTCATAAAACCTTTTGTTTGGTTATTGGGTAGGTCCCTCTAGTGGGTCAAATTGGTTTGCGTCGAGAGTATCAACACCTCCCCTCAATTTGATATCACGGTGGACCTTCTATGGGTCCGATACCCATGTTGATGACGCACGACCGTGCTTGTTCGAAAACAATGGTTTTGTTAGAGCGTCGGCCGGCATTTCGCTGGTCGGTAGATATTTGATGTCTACGTCTCTGCGTTCGAGAGCCTCCCGGATGAAGTGATGTCGTATCCCGATGTGTTTTGTTCGAGAGTGAAAGATCGGGTTTCTGGCAAGTTTCTGGGCGCTCTGATTGTCGTTGTATATCGTTATGGGATGATCTGATCTTGAGTGAACGTTGCAGAGGTTTTTAAGGTGGATTGCTTCCTATGCTGCTTCGGTTAATCCGATGTATTCGGCTTCAGTTGAGCTGAGTGCGACGATACGTTGTTTTCGTGATTCCCAACTCACTACTGCGCCTGCGAGCATGAACATATAGCCTGTGTAGCTGCGTCGATCATTCGGACATGCTCCCCAATCGGCATCCACATAGCCTTCGAGTGGTTTACCTGTTTTTTTGAATGTGATTCCGTAGTCGGCAGTACATTTGAGGTAGCGAAGCACTCGTTTTGCTGCTTGCCAGTGGGTATGATTGTAGCAAGTGTTGAATTGGCTCAACATGCTGACAGTGTAGGCAATGTCAGGGCGAGTACCGACGGCGAGATACATAAGTGTGCCGATAAGGTTTTGATATGGAATTTTTCTCCGTTCACTTTCAGAAAGGCTTTCTTCTTCGCTCGGTTTTAGTAGTTTGGAATTTCCGTCGAGTGGAGTAGCGATGGGTTTGCATTCTTCCATGCCGAAACGTTTTAAGATATCTAGAATGTATTGCTTCTGAGACATGGTGATTTCTTTCTTCCCCTCCTTTTCGGTCTGGGAGAACTCGATACCCAGAGCCCAGTGAATTGGTCCCATGTCGCGCAATCTAAAAATTGTGCCGAGTTCAGATTTTATCTTATTGAGCTGTGCTTTGTCGTTGCACGCTATTATCAAGTCGTCGACATAAATGGCTACTATGGTGATGTACCCATCATGTTTTGTCATGTAGAGGCAAGGGTCGACGTCAATGGGTTGAAATCCCAGTTTGTGTAACTGTGAATCCAGTTTTTTGTGCCACTGGCGACCTGCTTGCTTTAGGCCGTAGATGGCTCTATTTAATTTACATGCCTTAGGTTTTCCATCTTTAAGTTGCTGTGACCATTCAATAGCTCGTTGTCGTACTGCTTTGGGTTCAGATTGGTCGTTTATAATGTTCTCGAGTGTTTCATTTAGTTGGCTTGGAATTTTCATGAAGATGTTTTCTTGGATATCACCGTTTAGGAATGCTGTTGTAACGTCGAGTTGGTGGACTTCGAGATCAAGTTCGGCTGCCAGTGCCATGACTGTTCGAATGGAACTGAGTCGGGCTACAGGAGCGAATGTTTCTTCGTAGTCTATACCGCCTTTTTGAGTGTATCCTTTGGCGACTAATCGTGCTTTACGTCGCTCCAGCGTTCCGTCGGGGTTGAATTTGTTTCGTAGGACCAGTCTGCATCCGATTGGTTTTCTATTGAGTGGTACGTCTACGATATCCCATGAATTATTTTCTAGCAATGAGCTGATTTCCCTTTGGATGGCAGCTTTCCATTCGTCGGCTTCGGGGCTGTGTATTGCTTGGTGTAGCGGAACTTCAGCTATACCAGCGAAATGACGAGTGATGTTGACTTGTTCATCGTTTGCTTTATCATTGCCATCTTGTGGGTTTATAGGGATCATGTGGTATTGTTTTGAGGGTCTACCGCGACTCCTAGTTTTTAGTTTGAGCGGTCGTCCCGGTCCTCTTCTCATGGACGGTTGATCATCCTGTGTTTCAGGGACTTCTGCCGTTTGCGTGTGGATGCTGGCAGGTTGACGTGGGACGTCAGTTTCTGTGTTGTTGATTTGAGTTTGCCGGGTGGTTACCTCTATTGAATCAAGTCGATTCGTAGTGGTGGGAGAGTTGTTTTCTATGGTCGAATGGTTGATGAAGTCTTCAAAAGAATCGGTGTTTGAAATTTTTTCAATAAACTTGACATCTCGAGAGGTGGTTACTCTCCTTTCACCATCGAGGATAACACGATATGCTTTTGAGGTTTCGGAGTAGCCTACAAATGTGCAAGATTGAGCACGTGGATCGAATTTACCTTTACTGGGATTTTTGTTTAGAATGAAGGCTTTTGTTCCAAAGGTATGAAAATGGCTGACATCAGGAATTTTTCTTTTGAATAGTTCGTATGGAGTCTTGCCATCTATGCTTTGGGACGGAGATCGGTTTCGAATATGATTGGCTGTGAATATGGCTTCAGCCCAATAGGTGGTAGGAGTATGTGCATGGATCATCATGCATCGCGCCATCTCTACTAGTGTTCGATTTTTGCGCTCGGCGACTCCATTTTGTTGTGGGGTTCTTGCAGTTGATGTTCGATGCGTTATTCCCTGTCGTCTGAGGAAGGCACTCATATCCTTGCTGCAGTATTCGCCTCCATTATCGCTCTGGATGGCTTTTATTTTTAACCCAGTTTGATTTTCTAGGTAGGCTTTGACGTCTTTTAGCGTCTCAAATAGTTCGTCCTTAGTCTTTAGAAAACGTACCTCAGTCCATCGAGTAAAATCATCAATGAATGTAACGAAATAAAGTGATCCTCCAAGAGATCTCTTCCGCATAGGTCCGCATATATCTGTGTGAATGATTTCGAGTGGTCGGCTCGTCCTTTTGACAAGGGAATGGGGAAAAGGCAGGCGTGACATCTTTCCCGCAATGCATGTCTCGCACGTATCAAGCATATCTTCCCTGTCAAATTTTAGGCCAGTGACCCCTCCTTGATCTAACAATTTTTTCAGTGCGGTAGCGTGAAGATGACCGAATCTTTCGTGCCATATTTTTAGTCCATTGATTGGAGATTTTTCTTTGGAAATGTGGATTCGATCGTTCCGAGGTACTACGTAGTAGAGATTACCAATGCGGTCCGCTACTGTGGCTGTTGTTCCCTTTGAGTCGATGACTCGTGCTTTGAACTTATCGAATATTACTTTATATCCTTTGTCTGTTATTTTGGAGACTGATAAGAGGTTTGTGCGAAGTGATGGCACATGGAGAGTGTTTAGCAGGTCAAACGATCGTTCCTGTGTGCCAGTATCAACGTGAATTTGGGCTGTGCCAACTGCATCGATGGATATGGTTTGGTCATTAGCGAGATCCAATTTTGTGTTAGGAGTAGTTCTCAAGTCTGAAAATTTTCTTTGGTCAGAACACATGTGGGATGTGGCTCCGCTGTCGAGACACCAAGCATCACATGGCATTCCAGTGTGAAAAGTAGACTCACGTGTAAAAAAGGTTCCGCTGTCGGGTTTGCTGGATCTCGGTTGATTTTCTTGTTTCTTCTTTTTACGACAATCTCGTTCTCTGTGGCCAGGTTTTTTGCAAAAATTACATCGCAGTTTCGATCCTTGATAACGGACGGTAAGCGCATCATTATTTTGCGATTCGCGGGAAGATCGTCCTTCGTATTCCTCAAAGATCTTAACTTTTAGGGTTTCGAGCTTCGGAAGGTCGTCTCTCGTTTCTATCGCAGTGCGAAATGTATTGAAACTGTTGGGTAAGCTGTATAGCAACAACACTGAGAGAAGTTCCTCGTTCACTATGATTCCCAAATCGGCTAGCTTATCAGCAGTGTCCAGGAATTTGGCGATGTGATCGTGCAGATCTCCTCCTTCATGTAGTTTCGTGAGAATTAAGGTCTTTATTAAGGAGGCCTTCTTCGCTGGTCCTTGAGACTGGTAAATCGATTTGAGTTTGTCCCAAATTTCTTTCGATGTGCTGCAGTTTCGTATATGTTTTAGCTCGGGCGGACTTAACATTAATATCAGACTCGATCTTGCTTTACGGTCGTTTTTTGTCCAGGCATCGTGTTCTAATCGAGACTCGGGATTACTGGCGATTATGGTGGGACAAAGTACCGCTCCGTTAGCGTATTCCCACACGCCATCTCTTTCGAGTAAGGCTTCAGCTTGAAGACTCCAAGTATCGTAATTTTCTCGATTTAATAACTCGATTTTGAATGAATTCATCATTGCGGATGCGAGGATCGATAGACCAAATAATAAAAGGCAAAAGATACGAACCAAGATGTAGAACTAGTTGAACCAAGATCTAGTTGTTTAGTTCAGTTTCCTTGTACTGTTAGTGTCTGGGCCCATAACCTGTGGTTAATTCAGAATCAGCGGAGAGACACTTAGATGAAACATATTACACTGGTTAAGGTATCTTCCTTTAATCTATGAATTATAGTACAAGAGTCTTTACATAGCAGTAGGACGAACGTCCACACGTGTCGACAGTCAGTAGTCCGAACAAAGGAACAAGGTCAAAGGGTCATAAAACCTTTTGTTTGGTTATTGGGTAGGTCCCTCTAGTGGGTCAAATTGGTTTGCGTCGAGAGTATCAACAAAAACGTGTACGTCAGACGTTCAGTGCTGCCTTCCTGTGAGTCTAGAAGTTTGACAATGGCGTTTGGAACGTCGAGCATGATTCCACTAACGTTCCAAATGCCATTGTCAAACTTCTATACTCACAGGAAGGCGGCACTGAACGTCCGACGTACACGCTTTCACGTTGAAAATGTCGGCCGCAACTTCTCTAATAGCTAAAACATTATTAGTTTTAATATTTCAAAACTTGCATGCACAGTCTAATGTCAAATTAGAAAAATTTATAAATTATGTAAATATATTTGTCTGCATAAGAACTGTAAATCATCAAATCATTTCATAAATGTATTTTACTGAAGAAGTATTTATCTAAATATTCTAGTAGTATTTTAAAAAATATATTAATAACTATTAAGATGAATATTTATTCAATTAAACTGATCTAGTAGTAGAAGCAAAATTCTGTTTTTATCTGTATAAAATTTAAAATTTGTATAATGTTTTATCAGTAGTAATCTAAAGAAATACATACATATATATATATTTTTTATATAAAAAAAATTAAGTTATTTAGACTTTAATATTATGGAATATGTAATTTTAATTGTACTTAAAAATTTTGCCATAAATCTTTGTAATGTTTTATTAAATATTGTAATTATAAATATTAATGTTAATACTTATAATATTACAAAAGCAAATACATAATAGAAGAAAAGATAAAATTGATAAAATATTAAAGATGCAAATTTTAATTTAATGATGTTTAGTGATGTGGAAAATTAGCATAGTGTATTGTTAGAAAATCATGAAGAATACCAAAGTGGGGTGGCCAAAATAAATACTAATTTTAGATAAAAAAATAAACAATAAACAGTACCAAAATCTGAAAAAAAAGTAAATAAACAGTAATATTAAAAATGAGTACTAAATAATGAAATTGAAAAAGTAATAAACACAAATTAGAAATAAATAAAATGCCAACACAATTAAAATATAGTTTTAAGCAGTATCATTAATAATAAAAGTAAAATTTTAAATTTACAAAAAATAAAATAATTTAAACAAAACTTAATTGTATATACATTTTAAACTGTAATTTTTTAATTCATATAGCTTTATTATTTGTAATCTAAAATTAAAAAACTTTTTTTTATTTAATTTAATTTTTAGTTTAATCAGACTTTATTTCTCAAAAATTTTTTCTATAACAAATACAAAAAAAAACTGAATAAAGATATTTTATTTCTTATTTTTAACTATTTATTTTTTAGACAGTTATGTAAAATACAAAATGTACTAGAACTTAGATTTAAAACTTTTTATAATAAATGTTAAATGAAAAATTGTGTGTGTAATTTTTAAAAAAATGTAAATAAATATTAATTTAATTTTATATGAATGTATGATCAGTTTTCTAATAATAATAATAACTTCTCCAAGAACATTTTAGAATTTCTTGTTTGAGTCATATGAATTTTTAAATAAGTATAAATCTTATTCCTGTAAACTGTACTCAAATGATATATTAAAACTAACAAATTTTTAAAATAAATTAATTTCATTACCTAATAAAGCTATTATTTTGCAATTTTTACAAAGAAATACTCATTTTTCTCTAAAAATTTAACATTTATTAAAGAATAAATTAATCAGAATTTTTTTTAATGTTCACTAAATTGTTATTTTCTGACATTATTAGTAATTTTTATTATCAAATATGGTTAAACATTAACAACATTTATGATAACTAATAACTGCTTATTTCATAAACAAAAATATCAAAAAATATCTCCTGTAATGAGCTGATTTATTCAATAATCTTAAAAAATAACTTTTCTGTAATATAAATAGAAATATAAGAAACTGAAATCATAGTCCAAAGTAAAGCTTAATTAATCTTAATTCTTATACAGATTTCAAAATGTTAATATTTTTATTAATAAATTTAAATATGTAATTTATTCAAATTTTATGCAAAATATATCAAAAATCATATTTAAAAAAAAAAATACTATAACAACTTCATTAAAATTCATTTCAAGCAAGATAACTTTCAAAAGATTCATGAATATTAAATTCATGTATAATTAATGTTTTATCAATATTAAGTACTGAACTTAAATTTGAAACAAATTCCTTTATTTGATTAGATAACATATCTATAAATATATTATTTAAAAAAAAAATAAGAATAAGGAAAACTTTAAAATTTAAATTTATTTCTTACAAATCTTTCATAAATTCAATAATCCAATTATATTTTTTATAAAGATAAAATAGTCAATATACAGAAAAATAACTAATGTTTATCTATTTTCTTCAGAAAAACACTTGAAATAGATTTTATTGATAAATTAGTTATTTTGCAAGCTTGTTTTTTTTTTTAAATTTCTTATCTTATTATAAATCAAAACAAACATTTTTTGGTGTGATAAATTGTCAAATTTTTCATTCCACTATTTTTATTAGATATTAAATTTACTTCAATCCTATTAGCAATGGATGTTTTGTCGTTATATATTAAGCAGCAGCAGTAACAGCATATAAATCTTTAATCATTTATTGTAAAATACTGTATTACTGAAAAATTTATAATTTAATACGATAATTAAACAAAAGTATTAATAATTTTTATGTATAATTTTTTTAAGGGCAAGAATTGATAATAAATGTTATAATTATTTACTCTGATCTAAAATATGTCTAAAAGAACTTCAGCTAGAAATGTCCAGTTATCAAAAACAATATCAGAGAAGAACTGTAGACTCAAATCTTGCTCAAGGTCTTTGTTTTCAAATATATAGCTAAATTTAATTACATTGCTCCAAGTACATTAGCTATTAACACCATCAATTGAAGATGACATATTCATCTATAATTCAAATTCTAGATCTTTAAAAAAAATTCAATTCTAACTTAAATAATCATTTCATAAAAAATCTCTAAAAGAAATTTTTTCTGAATAAGTTATCTATTTCACTTTTGTTTTTGCTTGGCTAATTTCTATTTTATGCTATATAATTGAAAAATTGTTTTCATACAGAGGCATAGTGAAGGAATGATCAATGGAGTCCTGGTCTTAGGTGACAATTAATCAAAAGGTATCTACATGTTTTTATTTTATCTATTAAATCAATAATACTTATATATGGTTTTGCAAGAAACTTTTTACTTTTGCTATAGGTGCCAAATCTTAATCTTATACCAGTATTTTCATATTTTGTATAGATAAATTATAAAATGTAAAAAATAAATTATGAAAACTTTAGATCTGAAAGGCTTGCTATTTAAAAATATCAGAAATGAATCTGTTGCCAATCATTGGTTTTTAGAACATTTTAACATTACTGAAATTATTACTTATATTTAGAGGCATAAAATAACTCAGGGATATCTCTGAGTGCTACTTTGTGTGTAATTATGCATGCTTTAACATGCTAATGATGAATAAAACAGCACTATTTAAACATTGTCAATATTAATATTAGTATTTTTAATAGACATTTTAAAAATTATTTACTATCTATTAGAAAAATCCATAGTTCCTTTTTCATTTACTACTTAGAAGCACATCTCTCTTTTTCTCTACCTTTACACTTCTGGTTATATTCATGATGAAATGGAAAACACAATAATGAAAATTGTATAATTTAAACTTTTTAATTTCATAATTATATATATATCTGCAGTCTGTGTGATCATTAATATAAACTTTTGTTAAAATACATTAATACTCTTTCAAGAAATTCCTTAAATTGTAAAAAATTTATACCTGTAGTTAGCTATTGAAATGCATGATAACTTTGTTCAGTTATATTTCAAATAATAATAACAAAATTATATAACAAAACAAACTTTATAGCTAAATTGTTTTTAGATCTTCCTAATTCAGAGTTAGAAGCATTTTTCATGATAATCATAACAGTGAATAGGAATACTCAAAAACAAACCTTTTTATGAATGATTCTATTGAGATCTCAATAAACTGACTCTTGATAAAAAGGCATCCATGAAATGACTAAGCAATTCATTTCAAAAGAGAAATGGAGTTTAATAATAGCAGCCTAAAACCAAGTACAGTGGGTGATCGGTTAACGAACAGATCGGTTAACGAACAAATCGGATAACGAACACTTTCGCGAAAGATTTTTATGATCGGACAACGAACATATGTTCGGATAACGAACACTTCACTGAACAAACACAAGAAGCGACGTAAAATAACGAATACCGATTGGTCTTCCTTTGTCTTCAGGCAACAATTCGAAACTTTTCGGAGCGCGGGAGACGTCGACATCGACGTTCTACCCAGTATATACTGATCGGATAGTATTCCCCCGAACTTTGAAACTCTCCCTTGTAATTCCAGCCTTTTGTATTTCTGACAGAAACAATTCTTTTACGTTTTCTTCTGAAAATGCGGATTTATGCCGATATCTGCTATTAAAGATCTTTTGAAGAAGTAGGAAGATGTCAGAACAACGGTCTTAAAATGGCATCCAAACCAAGTTGAGGTTAATAAGCCTAGGGATCTTACAATGCTATTAATTACTTCTGAAAAATCATGAATAAGACAGAAAAGTAATCGACATTGGATAGATTCTTTAACCCCCACAAACAGAAAAAACATGACTAATAAAAATGCAAGACCGTGTATATATGTATTTTTATTATTACATATAAATAAACGTAGTAAAAAAGTATATACTTTTTTTTATTTTGGGGGGTCTCCAGAACGAATTAATCAAATTCCCATAGAAACCTATGGTAAATCGATAATCAGTTAACGAACAATTCGGATAGCGAACAAAGTCTTGGAACGGATTATGTTCGTTAACCGATCACCCACTGTATTCAATACAAGGTATCATCAAAAGAATATTTTGAAATAGCAAGTTGATAGCAAATGTAGATAGTGTCAGGATGATTAGAGGATGTAAGGATGTTTAGAATCATTTGATTGCAGGCTATACAATGCTTGTTACATTCATCAGGAGACATAGTAATCAGCTACATCCACTGGGCAATGTTTAAACATTTGTGATATAAGGTAGACTGTTCATACAAAGAAATGATAGGATAAAATATTATAAGAATTTATTATTATTATTGTGTGTATTAGATCTTTCCATGAAATTGTTAAATGGTAACGACAACAAGTTCAGATCTAAACAAAAAATTACAGTAGTCTATCCTAACTTATATAAAAATAATTTTCAGAATTTGAAGAGTTAAAATAATTTAATTTTAACAATATTAGTTAGTTTTTTTTAATGAAATATTTATACTTTTTGCTTCCTTAATTGCTTGTTAAGGAAGCAAAAAGTATAAATATTCCAAAAAGTAGGAAGTTATTAGGAATGTTTTCAGCTTACTGTTTAGCCAGCTTCAGCTAACTACACCCAACTAAAATGTAAAACAATGTTTCTCAACTGGGGGCCATGTGGCACCAAGGAAACCAAATGCCAAAAATCAACTTTTGGTGAGCCAGAGCAAACTTTAGGGAAACCATAGAATAAAATTAAATTTATATGAAAATGATTAAACTTCAATAAGTAAATTATTAAAATATGTTAATTAAGGAAATTCTGAACCTAAAATATTTTATATGTTATGAGACAATATATATATAAATTTGTTTCTTGTAAACAAAGACATTGCATGTATACACAAAGCAAGTTGGTTTTCATGCACAATGTCAATATTATTGTTATTCAACCATCATAATTCATTGTTGATATATAAAGAAATATTACTAATGTATATTAAATATATTATGTAGATATTTTTCCACTGTTTTTTTAGATATTACTAAATGGATTTTTTGCAATATTTAAAAAAACACAATGAATTTTTAATGTTTATTTTTTAATTTTTTCCCCCAAGTTTCTATTATGGGGATAATAGAAAAATATTAAACTCAAAAGGAGCCAAAGGCCAAAAAAGGTTGAGAAACACTGGTTTAGAACACCTTTACCATGGATTGAACCAGATAATGGTGCCAATCCTCCTATTGCCACATCTGTGATGAACTCAGAAAAAGGCTGAAGGGATGATAATTATTTGTATTTTCACTAGCCATCCAGTATACCTGTGTTTACCATTGACAAACATTAGATGAGACTCAGCAGCAATATTTAGTCCAATCCACTATACAGGTACTCTTTACTTTAGTTGGATGTAGTTAGTTAAATATGATTAAATAGTAAGCTGAAAACTTTCTAATAAATCCTTATTTTTGTCTTCCTTAATAAGCAAAGAAGTTTATATATATTTTTTTTATTTGAATATGATGCCAAGTTCTGTTTATTTCTACATGACAAGAATATCTGTAATATTTTTTAATTTTTGAAATTAAATTTAACACAGAATTTCTTTTAGAGATTAAAATTAATCTGTTAGCTGTTAAATACTACAGTACAGAATATTCAAACAAATTTTTCTAAAGACAAATTAATTTAAGCTCAAAAATAAATATTAAACCAAATTAATTTGTATAAAGCAAATAATCATTACTGGATTTTGCTTAAGTTTTTACAACTTACAAAACAATCACTGATAAAAATTTATATATATACATATGCATGAATGCATATAGGATGATTCAAAAGTAAAGAATAAAACTTTATGGGGTGATTCAATTATTTAATTTACAGTAAAAAATGTTAATACATCTCTATCCAGCTCTCAAAGATAAAAAGTATTAAAAATTAGGCAGAAGTGATGGGGAAAAATATTTTACTGTTTTATATAAATGTTTAATTTCTAAAATTTTAAAGAAAAGAAAAAAATTTTATTCTGGAAATTAAATTACTACATAAATAATAGATATTTTTATAAAGCTGATAAAAATTGTTTATATTTAACAATGCCAATATTTGGAAATGGAGGAAAAAATCTTAAAGATTGAATAGAATTAAATATGAAAAGATTAAAATTGTTTTCTTAAATTCTGAATTTAAAAAAATATAATAATAATTAAGAATACTTGAGACTACATATACTGCCAGACTACAATTCTAGAAACTACAATAATTTATAATTTCTAAATTTTAACAAATTTAGAAATTATTAATAGTATCTCTTTCTAATAAATTATTTACAAAAGTCAAGGTAGCAATTTGAAAATATTTAAGTGGAAGTTTAATCAAATGAACTACTACCTATTGAAATATTTATAACAATTTCTTCAGAAACAAATGAAAAAATTTGCAAAAAATATGAAAAATAAAATATTCATAATTAGTGCTAACAAAATAAACAATGGATAAAAAAAAAATATATTAATTAAATTCATTTTACAATTCAATTCCAGCATAAAAATGCATTAAATATCATATATACATTATATATATTGAAAGTGATTAATATGAAATCATTAAATTTTTTCCAACTCAAACCACTAGAAATTTTGAAAACAAAAGTGATCATTAGTTGCTGAAAAATTAGTTTTTGGATTTTACTTAATTATAAATATATAAATTTGTTATTTTTTTATATGTTAGGTTTAAATTCTGTTATTTATAAAGAAATACAGTGGTACCTCAGGATACGAAATTAATCCGTTCCGAAACTGAGATCGTATCATGAAAATGTCGTAAGGTGGATCATCTTTTCCCATACGATTACATGTAAAACCAAATAATTCGTTCCAACGCGAAAAACATACTCAAATTAAAGCCAAGTAATACATTAAAAAAAATAACTGTAGTAAGAAAAACAAATGAAAAATGCGAACTAATGTAACGTCGTATGGTGAGTTTTTGTTCGTATCGTGGAGCAAAAATATGTTCGAATTTCATGTCGTATCCTGAAAATTTCGTATGCTGGGGCGTTCGTAACCTGAGGTACCACTGTATAGGAACTGATTTGGTAACTGAACAACATTAAATCATCAATCACTTTCAAAAATGCATTCAATAATTTTATTTAAAAAATTAAAACCTAAATACTGAAAAAGTTATAATTAAAATTGAAATTTAGTAAAAAATGAATCTAAATTGTTGGTTTATTTTCAGGTTATATTTAAACTAATCTTTAATTAATTACAATGCAATTTGCTTGAAGATACATAGTTATGTCACTATGCTGTATTAAGATTAATAATTAAGGATAATCCAGCAATTTAGATTCATATTTAGTTATTAGAGAGGTTGTGTTTCAGAATTTTGTTTCAGAATTTTTTTCAAATATAAAATATTTAAATTTAAAAAATAAATGTGGGCTCATTCAAAAATTGAAAAATTTGTTTGGATCATCTAATAAATTTGAAAACAAGCAACTAAATGATTCAAAAACAGATCTGGTATTTATGGGATAAAACCAAAATAATTTTCTTCGTCATCTTCTTTGTAATTGATATATAATTATTCCTTGAATTACTATTGGCACATGTTTCTGACTTGACTGATTTTGTATGAAATGTTTGTTAGTGGTTTTTATGATTTTTCAATAAAGATGTTATAACAACATGGAAGAGTTGTTAAATTTTAATAATAAATTTTAAGAAATCATATTAGATATAGAGATGAAGGAAAATATTGCAGACAACATTTCTAAGTTGAAGATGCCTTGAACAGAAAACGTACTCGTCAAATTAATAATCAAAATAATCAACACCTAATCCATTGCCGAGGGAAGATGCCTTACAGGAAAAAATCTTAATTTATGATATGCTCTTGGTGATAATGCAGAAATCAAATTATGGTAATAACTTTAATTCAGAATATACAGTGCCATTACAAAAAACTAAAATAAATAAATGAAATTAATTATTTATCAATTATTTAATAGATTATATACAGTTATATACAGTAATAGATTATATACAGTAACCCGAACTTATGCAATAAGTGGGACTGAGCGATAACTGCATAGTCGAATTCGCATAAGTCGGGGTATAATTTCACAATTTGTGTAAAATCCAAGTCGGATGTATGTAAGCTAATAAATGTTCTCGTTAATCTTATCTCATCTTTTGATTCGTTCACGGTTACAAGAAATTACCACATAGAGTCTCTCGAGTCTCCGAAGATATAACAAACACAGAAATAAATAACACAAAATAAATTGTAGCTATGCGTCAATTCCGCTCAACGCGTCCGAACATGTAAGCTGAACAATAGCGTGAGGGAGTGAGTAATCGAGAGTTGTGTGGCGCTCAAACAAAAGACGAATTGACGAGATTTGAAAATCACGTAACTTCGGGTTCGGGTAAGTCGGGGTAGCGTAAGTCGAGGTATTACTGTATTTTCTTTATTTTATATTTATTTATTTTATTGTATTGTTTATTTCATTTTTTAATGCAACAATCTAATCTAAAAGTGGTTCATTCTTTAAGGAAAATTCAAAGAAGCAGATTCAATGCAAAAAGAAAATCGATAAATTCTTCATATATACAATGACTGTATATAATTTTCATTATATAATACTTAATATAGGTTTATTTTAAATAAATATTGTTGATTTATTAATTTTTATTATTAATAATAAATCAATAAAAGCAATAATCAAATGTTCTGGTATTTTTGAAATCATGCCAGTAATTTTTAGTAATTCAAACACAAATTATTTATTGTATTTATTCAGAAACTGAATAAAATTTAATGACGAGATTTGCCAAGTGTCTGAATAAATAAAATAAATAATTTGTGTTTAAATTAATAATCAAATGCTAAATCATTTAAAAACAAGTGTTCAAAACAAAAAACAATACAAAATAACAGAGCTAACATTTTCACCAAAGTTAAACAGACATCATCAGGCTAAAAAATGATTTTTTAACTCAACTTACCCAGTTTTAAGTGGTTGTTTTATAAAAATCAATTAAAATTTATCAGAATATATAGCATTATACATGAAATATAGATATAGTAAATGAAATGTAGAATTGACACAGACATACAAAGAACAAGTTCAATAATTCATAATTGCAGATTTTCATAAGGTTTCTATTATATACCTGCTTTTCTTCTTTCTTTAACCTATCTTTATTATTTCTCAAAAAGACCATAAATATATGGCACTCTTTTGAAGATCATATTAGATCCTTCATGTTCCACAATTTCTTTCTTAATATTCATCATGTTCTTAATGATAGTAAATTTAATGACCCCATTATTGCTTTTTTGAGTCTTTGGTTTGTCTTTCTTATAATTTCTAATTAGTCCTGTCATCATGCTAGTTTTATATCTCAGAATTGTGGCCATTTCTTTAATTCTGTTAAGTTCCTTAAGTCTTTCAATGAAGTATAGAGAAAATATGTTAACTTTTCTCATGGTTTTGTTATAAACAGCAGTTTTAAGAATGGCAATCCTTATGAACAGTAGTCTAAATGTTACAAAGATTACAAATGAAAGATTTTAGATTAGTTAAGAAAAATAAGTTTAGGACTATTCTTTATCATATAATACTTCTTCATAAGTTTATTAGCAATAATAATATTGTAATTGTTTCTGATGAAATTCACATTAAAACCATTATGAGTAGCATGGGCATCCACAGAAAATAGGCAAGCAAAACTTGGAGGCAAATAATTACATCAATAAATTTTTATTTATTTAATTTTCAGAATTTTTTCACAAGTATATTATAGAATACAGTAGTGCATCAATACAAAAAGACAGACAGTGTTTCATGGTCACAGTGTAACCTCCACGAAATGCTTTTATAATCACTTTTACAATTATAATTTGTGGAACTTTTAATCGGTATCAAGGAAGAGCAAGTGTCCCATTTGTCTCCCTCTGCGAATGCCCAGGTTGAATAGTATACAGTATTACTACTACTTAATAACTTCTATATATTTATAAGTGTTAAAATGAGACATCTTTTTTGTACATCATTCAATAACTAATCACCAAGAGACATTTCATAAATTACTACTTCAACAAAAATAAGAATTCAAGATGAATGCCAATTCACAACTTAAAAGTATATTTGTTTCTCCAAGTAACATTTACATTACCCCATTAATAGATTTTACAACAAAATTAATAATTAAACTAAAAAATAGCATATTAAAATTCAATTGTAATAAAATAAACATATCATTGATTCCATCAATTGATATGTAAGCAAAACATTTGATTATGTATCAAAAACAATGTGATTTTGACAGAACATAACGAAGTATTTATTTTTTTTTTTTTGTATCAATATATTTGAATGTAAAAAATACTTGAAGGCATAAAATTTCTTATTAATATTTATACAATTATATTATTAACTTCTTTAATTAAAATATCAAACTAATCGAACGATTTGAGTCGCGCACTCGCCTAGCGCAATAGGACTTACTAAGAGCGTAGTATAGAATCCTGGCTGTGTTTCCCAGCATTTTAACTGTTGTTCGGCGGGTTTTAATAATTCCAAATTTTGACTAGCTGCTTTTTTTAACGTTTCCAATACCAATAAATCAGAATTCATACTTTTATCGTTATTATCGACTATATACAAGTCCATGCTTTTTATGGAGGACGCCATCTTTATTGATGTTAGTGTTTAGCACACCTAGCGATCGAAAATAACATTGAAGTTATCGCGCTAAGTTTTTATTTATTTTTTTTTAAATTTCAGAATAAAAATTTTCGCTGATTATTTGCTTTTTTTAACGTTTCCAATACCAATAAATCAGAATTCATACTTTTATCGTTATTATCGACTATATACAAGTCCATGCTTTTTATGGAGGACGCCATCTTTATTGATGTTAGTGTTTAGCACACCTAGCGATCGAAAATAACATTGAAGTTATCGCGCTAAGTTTTTATTTATTTTTTTTTAAATTTCAGAATAAAAATTTTCGCTGATTATTTTTAAATGTTAAAAAATAAAACTTGTATGATAAAATTTATTTTTAATTTATAAACAAGAGATATTTAAAAGTTTAGATTTATTTTATTATTATTTTTTATTTAAAATTTGTAATCTAAATATATTAATAATAAATATAAAAATCATAAATAATAAAATATATTTTTTACTCTTTCCGCTCTGTGGGCACAAACAGGGCCAATCGAAATTGCACTCAGCAGAGAGAAATAATTCGGCTGGATGGCCAAGCAATCAAGGTGGCAGCCTACCGCTCTGTTGAACCCGGGATCGCATCCGAGGGAGTCGAAAAATCTCCGGGAATTTTTAGGGTGGTCCGTTAGGATATGTCGGGCTCCGTCTTTCACTACCCGACTGCTCCATTGTGGGCCTAATCGAATCCATAATGGATTTTCTAAAAAAGACCCTTTTAGTACCCACAGGGCGGAAAGAGTTAAATATACATAAATATAACGGTAATATGTAATATCGTCTTCTATAAATAAGCACATACCTTAATAATAATTAATTAATTAATTAAATATAAATAAATACACTGTGGTCAATAAGGATGGATGAAACCTTCGAAATTTTATGTAATAGCTTTTATCTATGAAAAACTTTCTTGATGATGGTAAATCTTCCGCATTCCTAATGCATTGATCTGCCAGTTTAACTCCTGTATATTTAAATTTTTTTTCAGTACTGTGTCAATGTTGGAGAGTGTGATGACAAAAAGATTAACCTTATATTTTAAGGAATGGATCCAAGATTTTTTTAAATGTGTGATATGATTCATTTAATAAAAAGCTTACTAAAGTAAAAATTTCTTCTTAATTTGTCAGATATAAATCTGAATGAATTAGAAAAACGAATAGAATCGCTGAATAATATTGATAACGGTATTACATAAATTATTTTAAAATTTAATTTTTTATTTAAAATTTTAAATTTATTAATTAAATATTTTGAAACAGTATAATTTATAACTTTGAATCATTGAAGGCTGGTTGGCCCGAGCGGTTAAGATGACGGTCTATCTCTCTGGGGACCCGAAATCGGATCCAGTTGAAAAATATACCAGAAATTCTTCGGGATGGTCCCACCGGATGTCGGACCCTGATATGCACCTGGCCAAACCCATAATGGACTTTCTAAAATTAGCCTTCTTAGTTCCCACTGGATGAAAAGAGTTTAAAGAAACTCGGAATCATTAATAACTGATACATGTAATGTATGATTATTAATAATTAATTAATAATTCTATATGCTGTGGAAGTGATTGTGTAAACTGTAGTTCAAATTTTTCTTTTATTCCTTCTCACTAAAATCTTACTGTTTTTTCATTCTTCGCCCGTCTTTACTTTCCTGACACTCTTCCTTGCTTCCAAAATGGCTTCCTGCTCTCTTCAGATGCAGTTTAGTTTCTCAGTCCAATCATTCTGCACGCTTCTTTCAACACTTTCGCAGCTTTATGTTTTTTTGACTACAGTAATACTCTTATATAGATACAATAAATTTATAATTCCTTAATAAGCGTCCTTTTCAAAATGATGACCTTAAAAAGGGTCATTTGAGTATAGCGTTTGCGAGCAAACTCCCGCGAAATTATTAATTCATCCGGAAATAAAAATTCGCAGTAGCAACGAGGGAGTGGTGAAGTTATATCACTATGTCCGAATACAGTATTTATCTATGAAAAACTATTCAGTCAAATACTCGACCATCTGCTCCATGCTGTACCAGAGAATATTCGAACGAATCTCATGCGAAATTCCTCTCTAAAGCGATCCTCGGAGTAGAGATCGGCGGGCGTTCCGATCGTCTAATAGGGTAAATTGAAAAGCGTCTGCACTTGTGTATTTTTAAAAATGTTTTTAAAAAATACCCCAAAAAAGTATTTTTGTAATATACGATTATTCATTCGGCTTTAGATTATTTATTTTCAAAGAGACTAGGCGGAAATCGTCGATTTTTACGAAAATACACGAATTAAAAATTGGTGGATTTCTAGCAAGTGGAATGTGAAGATGCACAGATTTGCTATAACAGAAAAGTTGTACGTGTTTACAACACTTGCACACCACACTTTTTCGCAAGACGGCGAAAAAAGCTATTTGTTTCAAAACATAACACTAAACAAGCAATTATTTATTGTGACATCGTTACAATGCTGGGCTGCAATTTTTAATTGTATTTTTAATTCATTTAATTTAAAATACATGCTCTCCACTTCAAATTGGTACTTCAGTGTCTTGCCCTATACCTCATACTTTTCCATTAGCAATGGAGTCGTGCTGGTCATCTATCTAACTCCTTTCAGGATAAAATTTTTGAATTGAAATAACATAACGTCCGGTTTTTATCTAAAGTTCATATATAGTTAACTTTCCATATTTGATCGTGAATTTTATTTATCTAACACCATTCTCGAGATTATTCAAAGACGGACAGCAGACTACAGTATGAATTTATAAGTCTACAATTTTTTTTCAAATTGCAGCCAAGTTTGGCTGCAATTTGAAAAAAAATTTGTGGGCCGTAATCAAATCCATTTATGGTCGAATCTAAAGTATACAAATTATAACATCGCAATCATTACACTTCAGTGTAATTTTATCATTACATTTGAAATTTATAGCCATTTGGTATAACTATTGCTATATCTGATAAGGCTATCCGGCCATCAAGTATTGAATACTATGTGCCTGCCGACCGAATTCATTGATTCATCCAGAATATGTCGGGCTCAGTTGCTTACATGACGGAAAGAGCACAAAAATACTCAATAGTGCAGTAGTATTTAAAAAGTCATTCAATTTTTTTTTTGAAAAAAAAAATCGAAAAGAAAATACTGTACAAATATTAAATTAATTTTGATAAATTTTATATAGTAATTAATAAGTTGAACTGAGAGAACTTTTTAAAATTTTTTGGTATCGTCGTTAATCAAAATTTAAAATATCGCCTATACAGCTGGGGCCTAATCGAATCCATAATGGATTTTCTAAAAAAGACCCTTTTAGTACCCACAGGGCGGAAAGAGTTAAATATACATAAATATAACGGTAATATGTAATATCGTCTTCTATAAATAAGCACATACCTTAATAATAATTAATTAATTAATTAAATATAAATAAATACACTGTGGTCAATAAGGATGGATGAAACCTTCNTTAATAAGTTGAACTGAGAGAACTTTTTAAAATTTTTTGGTATCGTCGTTAATCAAAATTTAAAATATCGCCTATACAGCTGGCAACACTTATCGACACGACAACATTTGCAGGGAAATGTGATCGTGGAACTTGTCGATTACAACTATACATGCTGATCTTATAGATATATCAAGTTTAAATAAGCTGTTTCTTTGTAAGGTAATTTAAATAATATAAAATACGAATTTATGCGGTAATTGTATACTTTTATCATTATTTTTATTGATATTTTCTAGAAATGACATTAGTGATGATGTAAAATATACAAACATGGATTATGAATGACAAACTTATTTTTCCTGAATTAAAATAAAAATTTTAAACATTTTTGTTCTCTCATTCACTTTAAAACTTCTAACATCATTGAATGTTGTTAGAGGTTTCCAAGTGAATGAGGAAACAAGAATGATCAAAACCACAGTGCCAAGCTGCTTGTTATAATTGCAATGAAGCTAATTTTTAAGAAATAAGTTGAAGAGATAAATTGTTGAATTATCATTTTAGTGTCATTAGTAAACTAATGTTTCTTGCATTATGTAATAATGGCAAGATCTTGATTTTAATTGTCATAATCATCCACTGCGTCTCATTTTATTTATAGAATATTTAATATTCAGGATGATGGCATTAAATTAATTACAATTAGTTGTAAATTAACAGGTTATTTGACAAATCTGATTAATTTTATTATTTACATATAATTAATATTATAATATTAACTTATCTTCAATTAAATTAACCTTTAATCAAATTTTAGAAAATAAATTAATTAAAATAAAAATTTCTCTAAATGTTATGATTCTTATATATTATTTATGTCTGACAGATAACTTTTATTTTAGTTTTATTATTAACTCAACAGTTTAAAGTAATATAAATTAATACTTGTGTTTAAATTTATTATGTTTAATTAATTGATTTATAAAGTGAATCATTATATTTTTACTTTTTCCAGTGCATCAGCTGCTCTCTTAGCAATTCAAAAACCATTTTCTTCTGGTAGAAGAATTTCTAAACAGCAGGTAAAACATTAATCTTTTGTCTATTGTAATATTTCTCCTTATTTATAATTTTTTCTCAAAATTTTAATAAATATTTAAATTAATAAATAACATTAAAATTTAATATGAGATAAGAGATTTTAAGTATAGAAAAAAAAATTAGTTTCAAACTTTCTAAATACTTTCCATCATGACTTACTTATTAAACTGGATACAATACTAATATGATCTTTTATACTATTAAAGAGCAATTATTTATTGTGACAGTCACAATGCTGGGTTGTAGTTTTTTGTNGTTTTCGATTCTGTTAGGATCTGCTTCAGGTCCAAAAATGTTAGATAGAATTAGAATGCTAAAAGATTGAATTTAAATATTTTAAAACCACCAGAACATTAAATATTAGAATAAGTATAAAGATCACACCTTAATGTTAACATTAAAATTAAAATAACAATTAACATACAAATTAATGAATATATTTGTTGCAAATCTTAATTAAGTGAATTATTTGATTTTTTATTTTTTATTAATGTTATTGGGATCGTCGAAAAATGACTATCAAGTATCTGAGATGTTCGCTTCCTCATTAAAATTGATACATTCCCCTTTTAGTTCAGCTTAAAAATTTCAAGAGCTAAAATTTTGATTTGATCGGTTTGAAGGATGCTTCTAATGAGATTGGCTTGCTGTAGATTAGCTTCCACATCAGTGTTAGAAGCGTATATTGCTAGGGTGGTGATCAGCTTTTTGTTTTGTATATCATATTTATGCTTAGCCAGCCATTTTTTAAAGGACCTCTTGGTTGAATCAATGTACAATAGATCTCTGTGAAATCTGTTATTTCTCACAGGTAAACTATATACTCCCCTGGTGCATTGTTGGTGTTAATGGCATGTTTGCCATTTCTTAATAACTTACGAACTGTAAGTTATCCCCCACCCTCTATTAGTAGCAATTTCTTTGTATAAAGCCTTTATTCTTTGGTCATAATTAATTAGTATTTGTTTGTCTACACACTACACTCTAAACCAGGTGATAGTCAACCTTTTTATACTTACCACACACTTCTGTATCTTGTTGGTAGTAAAATTTTCTAACCACCCACCAGTTCTGCAGTAAGTTAATTTAGCGCAACTGCAAAGTACTTGTAATTTTTGATTGACGGTTTAGTAAAAATATGTACTGTATATTCCAGCGTATAAGATGACCCCCGACTTTTCCAGTTAAAATATAGAGTTTGGGATATACTCGCCCTATAAGACGACCCCGACTTTTGAGAAGATTTTCCTGGGTTAAAAAGTCGTCTTATACGCCGGAATATATATGTTAGTTAAATTTATCTTTTTATTTATATTTTGCATATGTTTATAACACAGAAATTTTTTTGTCAGTGCACAAGTATGTTTTTTTACATCAAACTGAAAAAAGTAGCTAAATCTGGCAACACCAACCCCACTACAAAATGAGTTTAACTGGAGCAATGGCCACTGTTACATACAACCTGCTCTGTCAATGAGTCATAGATGCGCAGTGATAACAGAAAGTAGCTTCGGCATTGGACAAAACCCCTACACTATGAAAGCTCAAATTGTCCACTAGTGGGCGGTAGGGACCAGGTTGACTACCACTGCTCTAAACCCTTACTATTACCCCTGTTAAGATTGGAAGTGATGTGATCATTCATTCTTTTAATATAATTTTCTGCTAAATCTTGCACCACTGTTTCGTTATTTAATAGTGTATAACCAGCTTTGGGAAGATTTAGATTTGTAAATCATGTTTATGATTTGAAACTGCTATCAGTCGAATAGCAGTTTCAAAATGTATAGCATTATATTATTTGTAATGGTTCCACTGAAAAAAATGTAAGTGAAATGATTAAGAAATTATATATTTACAGAAATATATATATATATTTTCCACCTAATCCATATTTGTCTTTGATAACTAGCTGACTTTATAAGTAGATTTCTACACTATTTTATACAAGGGTAAACCATGTCCTGTCTCATTCTCCAATTGAGCATAAATTATTGTAATCTTCATATTGGAAAAAAGTAGCAGCAAATGAGACAAAATAAAAATAGTCATGAAAACTTAATTTTATTTAAAAAACAGAAATTTTCATAACGAATGCTTCATCATTTATGAAGATCCACTTTTATGTTAGATACTCTACAGTAGGAATGGGCAGTCTTTTTCTATGTAAGGGCCACATTTAAAACTTTGAGCTGACAAGGGCTGCACGCAAGAGAAAAGAAAACAAAATTGAGTAAATCACAATTATTTATTCATATATGATTATAAATTAACATAAGTATACTTAATTTGACTTATGTAACTGATGTGAACAAAATATATTCAAAATATTTGATTGAATATTAGTCACTGCTAGTTTTAAGTTAGTTTTATGTGAGTCTGTTAGCCAATTTCTTGTTTTACTTTTTACTAAATTTTTATTAAACTGTAGAAAATAACATTAAAATGTTTGCTGCATACTTTCTTAAGTTTTAAATTGATATATTTATTAATATTTTGTGCGACACAGGCTGCACAAACTATTAATGTGGGCTGCGGGTTGCCCACTCCTGCCCTACAGTGTGTGAATATTAAAGCAGTGGTAATAACAACGATTTATTTTCAAATTAAAGTTATCTGATAATTATTTATTTTGTCAGCTGCTAATAACAGTTTGATCAACAATTTCATGGGCAGTCTGTTCCAGATGATGTCCTCATCACCAGTCTTATCATCACTACTCAACTGCTCCATTGTGAGCTTAGCTGTACTTATCATGATATGATTAAAAGGCTTTCTTACTGCTTACAGGGTGCAAAGAGTCATAATTGAAAATAAATAATAAGAACTAAATACAAACTAGCTTTTAAATATTGTCATTTTTATTTTCAAAACTGTTTTCAAGATAATGAGAAAATAAATAATAAAGTTGATTAATATTAAACTGAACTTGAACAAATCTTATCTTCACATCTAACATTCTGAATGCTTGATCTGAAAATGAGATTGTTTTTCAAACATCTATCAAGTTTTTTTCATAGGACTTCATTAAATAAGGAGTTTAATTTAATTCTTTTAATGTTAAGACAATACAGAGTTGAATAGTAATATCATTCTATAAAGTTAATTTTTTAATAATTTTTTATTTTTACATAAATATAGGTTTATTAGAAATTTTATGAATGATTACTTGATTTAAAGAAATGAAATCCATTCAAGAACATCATTATGATTCACATGTGGGTACTTCGTCTTATTCATCATCAAGGTAGATTAATTTTAAATTATTTAACTTATTTTTTGTAAGTTGATATTATTTGGGATAAATTGCTATTTATTTTTACTACATTATTTGGTATAATTTATTATTTTAAGACTTAATTTAACTATCTTTAGTTTAATGTAAGAAATGCTTTTCATAATTTATTTACAGACAAATTATGAAAAAAATTTATTACATTAAATCAAGTTTACAAGATTTATCAAGATGTTTTATCATTGATTATTTTACATTTTAAAAATAATGCACTTTATTATAAAATGCATTTATAANATCTGAAAATGAGATTGTTTTTCAAACATCTATCAAGTTTTTTTCATAGGACTTCATTAAATAAGGAGTTTAATTTAATTCTTTTAATGTTAAGATAATACAGAGTTGAATAGTAATATCATTCTATAAAGTTAATTTTTTAATTTTATCTGTTTATCATTTTATTTGATACTTTGTCTAGTAACAATATAATTTAATAAATACTTGAAATTCTTATCTTAACAAATTTTAGAAAGTTTAAAAGATTTTAATGTTTTAATTTGATGTTTGTTTATTTTGTGATAAATAGAAACCCGCTGATGAACTATGAGGCTTAAAGTACTCAGGGTTTGTTATATGTTGATTGTGTTCATGTACTTTATATTGGTTTTCCAATAAAGGAAGATTTGGATATTTTGTAGAAGTTAAGAGATTACTCAGTTTAACCAATATTATTACTTTTATTTCCATTTTCATGTTTTACTGTTTATTTTTTGATTTTATTTTTACTGTTTACAATACTTAGAACATGTTGTTACCTCTATGTTTATATCTTATTTATTTACATATTATTCAGATTTGCCATTTTTTGAAAGCTGGATTAATGCTACATATTTGGCACAAATTTTTTAATGAATAATTTTATTCTCCTTGCATTCTTTTTATTAATTATAGTACAGTATGTTGTTTGTCTCATTATCTGAATTTCTTCATTAATAAAAATTTACTAATATATAAATTACTTAATTAGTTTCAATGGGATAGATATTAGTGTCAACATTAAATGGATTATTGGATTCATATTAGAATCATTATAGTTTTTAGTAATTTATTGTTTTGTATTTTCTGAGACTTGTATACTTATCAATTTTTTATGATTTAATTTTATTACTATTTTTGATTTGTGCTAATTTTTTCTCATTTTCTGAAACTTTTTAGTATATTGCAATATTACTTATTTTTTAAGAGTAAAATTGTAATGTTTTTGTTCAGATGATTGTTTACATTAATGCATTCAGTTGTGTTTTGTTTCATCATTTGATTTTGTTTGAAAAGTTTTTCTTTCACATTTTATTCTGCATGTTATAAATAGCAGTTGATAGAATATTTGTTTATATGTTACTTTCTGATTCTCTATTTGAGTCTAAATTATTTGGATTGTCTTCAGTTTGCATTAAGTGCTTTGCATTTTTTGTTTTTTTACAGAAATTCATTATTACTATGAATGTAATTTTCAGTTATTTTACATTATTTTAAGTTATTAAACTGCATTGTTTATTTCTTACACTTTTTTCAAATCTACAAGATATAGATATACGATGTAACTCTTGGTATTTGTGTGTTTGGTAATCATCCTTTTTCCTATTTATGATTGTAAAGTTATGACCAAACACATGACTATTTGCAAAATGTTTGTACATTTGCGAATTGCTTTTATGATATTTTTGTCATACTACAGTACTTGTAAAAATGTACTTTGTGTTATCTCTAATTTTTAAACTTTTTGACATAACCAAGCAAAATACAGTAATTACTGTACTACCAAACTGCATTACAATAATAATGCCTTCTGCCAAATCATACACGAGAAAGGTTTATATCAGAGTTATGTAAATAGAATAAATTCAGTAAATAGGTACTTCCATGTGTAATTGAATGGAGCTCTGCATAAGTCAGAAAGTGTTTTGTTTGCAATTGAAGTTTAAAGCAACTGTGCAATTTCTGAACATGATTTTTTTTTTGCACATGTGTACAACTCAACAAGGCCAAGGTCATGATGAATTCAGAATTTTGAAATTTGATTTATGAGCTGAGATATTTGGGGTCAAAGTTTGTGTGTAAAGTCTGTAGACCAATTACTGGTTGTAAGCTGGTCATGTGCTACCTAGTAATATTTAGTAATGATAATAATTCAGTAAAAGATGGCAAAGTAGCTAGTCAATGAGAAGTTTATGGAATGTACACAGGAGATGTTGAGAACATACTATACCAGATAGCTGCAGAGCCCACAAATGAGGAAATGCACTTGATAGTTATAAAAATTTTCACACTAGCATAGTGGGACATTGTAAACAGGGGAGAAAAATGCTAAAGCTGCTGATGACAGCTTACAAGCTTTCAGAAATTTACTGCACTATTGACAGATTGAAGGAGTTGCAAGAATCAATCTAGTCCTGAGCACCATCTCAAATTTAAGCAAGTTTTGGAAGCAGCCTGGCTTCCATATACTGAAGTCTTAAAGGACAGGAATAAAACAGTTCATCAAACAACATTAATTCAGTTTTTTCAAACTGTTGTAATGACTTCCCCAATTGTTTTAAAATGTAAGA
>NW_019384328.1:274468-315327 GCF_000671375.1 Centruroides sculpturatus
CTAAGTCTTCCTAATGATATAAATATTCAAGAAATTAATTAAAATTATTAAAGAAAGACCCGGTATACAAAAAAATGATACAGATATGGGTTCATTTGAATAAAAGGATTTATTCGAATAATGGTTAAGCGAGTTACTTTAATCATTTAGCAAAACAGTCAAATCGCCACCTCGTTACTTAAGTCAGCCATCTTGAAAAGCGACCTCTCAACGAAAGCGTTTCTTTTTTCTGCAAAACGTGACGTCAGATCGTTCAACGGTGGGACTCAACAGAAAATTCACTGTTGAGTCAACTGTTGAATATAGAAACGTACTGATTGTGAGTATTCATTGCATTGTTGCCACTTTTGAAATGATAGAGCAACAGCATGTTAATGTGTTATTTTGAAAGTTTCATATTATCAGACATTGCTGATGCATATATTTTCAATGAAATGTGTGGAACATCCTTTGGTTACTCATTATATATGCTCACAAAAGAAACAGTACACCTTGTATAACACCATACCAAGGTAGATTAATTTTAAATTATTTAACTTATTTTTTGTAAGTTGATATTATTTGGGATAAATTGCTATTTATTTTTACTACATTATTTGGTATAATTTATTATTTTAAGACTTAATTTAACTATCTTTAGTTTAATGTAAGAAATGCTTTTCATAATTTATTTACAGACAAATTATGAAAAAAATTTATTACATTAAATCAAGTTTACAAGATTTATCAAGATGTTTTATCATTGATTATTTAGATAGAATTAGAATGCTAAAAGATTGAATTTAAATATTTTAAAACCACCAGAACATTAAATATTAGAATAAGTATAAAGATCACACCTTAATGTTAACATTAAAATTAAAATAACAATTAACATACAAATTAATGAATATATTTGTTGCAAATCTTAATTAAGTGAATTATTTGATTTTTTATTTTTTATTAATGTTATTGGGATCGTCGAAAAATGACTATCAAGTATCTGAGATGTTCGCTTCCTCATTAAAATTGATACATTCCCCTTTTAGTTCAGCTTAAAAATTTCAAGAGCTAAAATTTTGATTTGATCGGTTTGAAGGATGCTTCTAATGAGATTGGCTTGCTGTAGATTAGCTTCCACATCAGTGTTAGAAGCGTATATTGCTAGGGTGGTGATCAGCTTTTTGTTTTGTATATCATATTTATGCTTAGCCAGCCATTTTTTAAAGGACCTCTTGGTTGAATCAATGTACAATAGATCTCTGTGAAATCTGTTATTTCTCACAGGTAAACTATATACTCCCCTGGTGCATTGTTGGTGTTAATGGCATGTTTGCCATTTCTTAATAACTTACGAACTGTAAGTTATCCCCCACCCTCTATTAGTAGCAATTTCTTTGTATAAAGCCTTTATTCTTTGGTCATAATTAATTAGTATTTGTTTGTCTACACACTACACTCTAAACCAGGTGATAGTCAACCTTTTTATACTTACCACACACTTCTGTATCTTGTTGGTAGTAAAATTTTCTAACCACCCACCAGTTCTGCAGTAAGTTAATTTAGCGCAACTGCAAAGTACTTGTAATTTTTGATTGACGGTTTAGTAAAAATATGTACTGTATATTCCAGCGTATAAGATGACCCCCGACTTTTCCAGTTAAAATATAGAGTTTGGGATATACTCGCCCTATAAGACGACCCCGACTTTTGAGAAGATTTTCCTGGGTTAAAAAGTCGTCTTATACGCCGGAATATATATGTTAGTTAAATTTATCTTTTTATTTATATTTTGCATATGTTTATAACACAGAAATTTTTTTGTCAGTGCACAAGTATGTTTTTTTACATCAAACTGAAAAAAGTAGCTAAATCTGGCAACACCAACCCCACTACAAAATGAGTTTAACTGGAGCAATGGCCACTGTTACATACAACCTGCTCTGTCAATGAGTCATAGATGCGCAGTGATAACAGAAAGTAGCTTCGGCATTGGACAAAACCCCTACACTATGAAAGCTCAAATTGTCCACTAGTGGGCGGTAGGGACCAGGTTGACTACCACTGCTCTAAACCCTTACTATTACCCCTGTTAAGATTGGAAGTGATGTGATCATTCATTCTTTTAATATAATTTTCTGCTAAATCTTGCACCACTGTTTCGTTATTTAATAGTGTATAACCAGCTTTGGGAAGATTTAGATTTGTAAATCATGTTTATGATTTGAAACTGCTATCAGTCGAATAGCAGTTTCAAAATGTATAGCATTATATTATTTGTAATGGTTCCACTGAAAAAAATGTAAGTGAAATGATTAAGAAATTATATATTTACAGAAATATATATATATATTTTCCACCTAATCCATATTTGTCTTTGATAACTAGCTGACTTTATAAGTAGATTTCTACACTATTTTATACAAGGGTAAACCATGTCCTGTCTCATTCTCCAATTGAGCATAAATTATTGTAATCTTCATATTGGAAAAAAGTAGCAGCAAATGAGACAAAATNGAAGTTACATTCCTAAATAAATAAATATTTTTGTAAATTTTATTTTCTGAATATTTTTATAATATTTTATAATACTTGCTATGTTAAAAATCATTAGATATAAGAAAAAATACATTAAAATAATACAGGATATCCTAAAAAAAAAATGTAAACACAATTTGGTTGTTACTCACTTTTATGTTTATTTTAATTTTATAATTTAGAGTAAATATTAAAATAAAGACTAGATTATTCATTTCTAATGCAATTTTTACCCAAAGAAAAAAATATTGTGGGTTAATAAAATATGTATACATTTTCTTTTGGTACACCGTATATTGTATTAAAGTGTGTGGTGGCTTTTCTGCATATAATTTGCCTTGGTTACTAAAAGATTACAAAAATATCTAATGTTTTGTTATTTTTGATTTATATACTTAATATTACTTGTATAAGGTATTTAAAATATTTACAATTTTTATTTTCTAGTGGATAAGAATTATTCGTCATGCTACTATTAATTCAATGCTGCTTTTATTATGGCTATTTGGATTGACTCAGTGTGGCCCATTAAGAACAATTCTTTTAGTAGAACATAAAGATTTTATTATTATTTCTGGTATCAGTGCACTTTTTATGGGAGCAGGTGGTCATTCAAAGGTCTGTAAAATATGTTATATCATATAATTATGCATTTTGAAATTATTGTGTGTGTGTGTAAATTCTGTTTGGAATAGATTGAAAGAAAATTTAGTTTTATATGCAGTTTTAAGTGCATTATTTTCTTTAAATATGGTGGCAACCATTTCTATAATCTAAAATAATTCAAATAAGAGAATTTTAAGGTAATTTAATGCATGAAAATACTCTTTCTCCATTAGAATACTATTATGGGAATAATAGTAATGATTTACTATGTTAACACATCAACAAATTTATTATTATTTTTTGATTGCTTTTTTAATAAGTATTATTTCTTTTTGTATACAATTTAATATATAACCTTATATTTTAAATGTAGTTTCGAGGTGCCGTATGTTTGCTAATTGGAATTTTAGCACTTTTGTTTCTTGATCACGATGACAATAACACTGAACCAACTGAACATCGTATCCTTTCTATAATATGAATATAAACTTGATTTAATGTACCATATGTTTAAATCTTAATTTGATGCTTGAAAGATACATTATTTATAATTTTCAAGTTTAAAAGTATATATTATTTTCAATTATTGCTGAAAATCTAATAATTACAAAGATAAAATATATTTTACTCCTATGCAAACCACTGAATGTTGATAGTTGGTTTTGGATTTGCACTTGGCATACAGGCTGATCACTCAGAGTTTTCTGGGTTTTCTTCTATGCTACAACTAAATAGAGGACAGTTTTCCATAGAAAACGTTTCTTGGGAGAGACTTCTCTTGGCAGATTTCCTTTGTATTGTGTTGCTGTATTCCATCAAAACCAAATTATTACTATGCAAGTAAAATTTTTTCTTGTTTGAAGATAAAATATTCTAAAAGAAAGTTATAAATTTGCATGTAATATAAATTTTAAATAACATTTGTTTATTTATTTGTCTTAAACTTTTTATTTAAATATTGTATAAAAACAATTCTTATATAATAAAAAAAAATAATTACTCATTTTAAAACAGTTTTATTATTTTGAGTAAATTTATTTTTCTTGCTTTTATTTAAAATCTGTTGAAGTGTAGATATTTAAATAAACTACATTAAATAATACTTCACATTTTCATTTGAATTATTTAATTACATAGTTGTTTCCAAAAAGTTGATATAGATAATTTGGATGCTGTCTCTTTTTAAAAGCTATATCTACGATATTTGATTTCTTAAATGATTTCTGTTTATTTTTTTTTAAATAAAATTTGTCATTAATGTTTTTTTATAGTATAGGATGGAAAAGAAGGTCAGTTAACCCCTACTACAGAATATAGAATGTACCCAAAGAATGTGTACATTGAGCACATCATATAATGTACATAACTCTATTTAAGGTAGGTAAATAAAATCTTCTAGCAATCAATTCCTTGTGAAAGTCTGACCCTAAATGATGTGTCACATGACTCCCTTCCCTTTTACAGTTTTGGAGTTGCATTCATAATGGCTGCCATCCAATGCAATTGAATGCAACTCCATGTGTTATATGCATCAATCTGTTTCCCCTCGGTCTAATGTGTTCCTGACATGATTGAATTAACTTTAGGTGCATTCTATATTCTATAGCAGGAGTGTTAAGTGACTTTTTTACCTACCCTGTATTTTATTTAATATTAAAAGTTATTATCTTAACTGAAGCTCAGCAGAAGGACATCAACACCATGGATTTAGTCATGTGTTTTTCTATATTATTTCATGGTTAGGATTGGCAGATCATAAAGTAAGTATTTTGATACATATGTGTTATTAAAAGATATAATTTTTTGTTAATTTATAATTATTGCTACAGTATTTTCCATGAATTAATTACAATTTTTATTCTATCTTAAATACTTTTACCTATCATGTTTTTACTTCAAAACATGATAGGTAAAAGTATTTAAGATAGAATTTTATTCTCCTTGCATTCTTTTTATTAATTATAGTACAGTATGTTGTTTGTCTCATTATCTGAATTTCTTCATTAATAAAAATTTACTAATATATAAATTACTTAATTAGTTTCAATGGGATAGATATTAGTGTCAACATTAAATGGATTATTGGATTCATATTAGAATCATTATAGTTTTTAGTAATTTATTGTTTTGTATTTTCTGAGACTTGTATACTTATCAATTTTTTATGATTTAATTTTATTACTATTTTTGATTTGTGCTAATTTTTTCTCATTTTCTGAAACTTTTTAGTATATTGCAATATTACTTATTTTTTAAGAGTAAAATTGTAATGTTTTTGTTCAGATGATTGTTTACATTAATGCATTCAGTTGTGTTTTGTTTCATCATTTGATTTTGTTTGAAAAGTTTTTCTTTCACATTTTATTCTGCATGTTATAAATAGCAGTTGATAGAATATTTGTTTATATGTTACTTTCTGATTCTCTATTTGAGTCTAAATTATTTGGATTGTCTTCAGTTTGCATTAAGTGCTTTGCATTTTTTGTTTTTTTACAGAAATTCATTATTACTATGAATGTAATTTTCAGTTATTTTACATTATTTTAAGTTATTAAACTGCATTGTTTATTTCTTACACTTTTTTCAAATCTACAAGATATAGATATACGATGTAACTCTTGGTATTTGTGTGTTTGGTAATCATCCTTTTTCCTATTTATGATTGTAAAGTTATGACCAAACACATGACTATTTGCAAAATGTTTGTACATTTGCGAATTGCTTTTATGATATTTTTGTCATACTACAGTACTTGTAAAAATGTACTTTGTGTTATCTCTAATTTTTAAACTTTTTGACATAACCAAGCAAAATACAGTAATTACTGTACTACCAAACTGCATTACAATAATAATGCCTTCTGCCAAATCATACACGAGAAAGGTTTATATCAGAGTTATGTAAATAGAATAAATTCAGTAAATAGGTACTTCCATGTGTAATTGAATGGAGCTCTGCATAAGTCAGAAAGTGTTTTGTTTGCAATTGAAGTTTAAAGCAACTGTGCAATTTCTGAACATGATTTTTTTTTTGCACATGTGTACAACTCAACAAGGCCAAGGTCATGATGAATTCAGAATTTTGAAATTTGATTTATGAGCTGAGATATTTGGGGTCAAAGTTTGTGTGTAAAGTCTGTAGACCAATTACTGGTTGTAAGCTGGTCATGTGCTACCTAGTAATATTTAGTAATGATAATAATTCAGTAAAAGATGGCAAAGTAGCTAGTCAATGAGAAGTTTATGGAATGTACACAGGAGATGTTGAGAACATACTATACCAGATAGCTGCAGAGCCCACAAATGAGGAAATGCACTTGATAGTTATAAAAATTTTCACACTAGCATAGTGGGACATTGTAAACAGGGGAGAAAAATGCTAAAGCTGCTGATGACAGCTTACAAGCTTTCAGAAATTTACTGCACTATTGACAGATTGAAGGAGTTGCAAGAATCAATCTAGTCCTGAGCACCATCTCAAATTTAAGCAAGTTTTGGAAGCAGCCTGGCTTCCATATACTGAAGTCTTAAAGGACAGGAATAAAACAGTTCATCAAACAACATTAATTCAGTTTTTTCAAACTGTTGTAATGACTTCCCCAATTGTTTTAAAATGTAAGATTAATGTTTTTGATATAATTAAACATATGAATAAAATAAACATTAGTTGTTATTATTTGTTTATTGAATTATCTGTAAAAGTTTAAATATTCCTGAGACAGCAACATGCTTTAGCTCAGCCACATTGCTTGACTCTCAGGAACCTAAGTTGATATTCTCATAGGACTTCCTTTCTATTTGCAAAATTTCCAAAGAACCTAATTATCATGAATACCGAGAGTTAGCTGTTTTTATTTATAAAATAAATATAGTTTGTTTAAATTCATATTTTTATTCTTAGAAAATACTTGAGACAGAGTTCTATTTTGAGATGAATATTTAATATAAATTTTTAATATTTTGAATATAAAACATCTTTTTTACAAAATTATTTTCAGCCATAAACCTCAGACTTATGTATTCTTATTTATATACTCATTATTTTTCCTGACAAATATGTAAATTGTTAAAAATCTGTAAAATATACTTCTAAAATAAATTACATAATAGTAGAATTTATTAAGCAATAATTATATTTACATTGTTTACTTAAAACAAAATAAATTAATGGAACAAAAAAAGTACAGTGGAACCTGGTTAACGAACGTCCTGGTTAACGACCAAATCGGTTAATGAACTTTTATTTTGCAAAAATTTGTCTCGAATAACGAACTTAACGGGTTTTTGTGTCAAATTTGTAAGCTTGCTGGCTTTTAGGGAAAATCAGTTAATCATGTGTCGGTGATGGTCTAGGGTCCATTTGTACGTTGGTGGTGGCGGAGGAGACAAAGGTGACAAGTATTTTACAGTGAAAATCATTTATTAGAACAGGAAGATGCTTACATATTTGAGATAGTTGGAAATGGCTTATCTACAGTATTTTCTCCGGCACTGAGGAGTGGCATATCGCTGGTCCTACAATAGTGCAAGCTGATCAGTTGTAGCCCCAGAGCGGACGAGATGGGTTCACTTGGTCACAGAAGTGATGGTAGGTGACAGAGCTGCAACGACTGGAGCGGTTTGCGAGACACAACACAAATTTTAGTGGGCACGACTTCAGGCTTAATCCAGATGAAGACGACACAGATTTCACCATAGAATTTTTAGGAAACTGCGTTTTGACCTTGAGATTCGGGGTTTTTATAGTATTTTTTCCTTGAATCTCACCTTACGATTAGTCCTTGCTTCCTGATTGTTTTCTTCTTTGTCTCCAGGTGAAAATTGAAACCAGATCAGGTCCCAAGAAAGGTTTGTTCAGAGGCGTTTATTTGACACCCGTTTGTCAACTCTGATCAGAGATTGTTGATAAACCTATAAGCCTTTCTCTTATAATTTAGCCTATTGTTTCTGCTATCTGTCATTTTAGAACTTTAATGATCATATGTGATGTTTTTATACCCATCAAATCTTCCCATTTTCCAAAAATTTAACCTAGATCGACTGTTTATGAGCACGTTTTCCTATATTTTCATTAAAGAAAACCCATTTTACAAATAAAATTACAAAAATACTGACGGCTAGAATGGATTAATTGTATTTGCATTAATTTCTATGGGAAAATTTGCTTCGGTTAATGAACGGACTCGTGGAACAGAGTATGTTCGTTAACCGGGATTCCACTGTATTTTATTTTTACTTTTTTGCAAATATGTTTTCATTTTTATGAATTGAATTTGATTAATTGCAAAAAAAATTTGACGATATAGCAAAAACATTTTTAACCTAGAAATAAATATTTCTAGATATAATGTTCCTTTAATCCAAAAAAACTTGTTTGGTAGATGGTCTCACAGCATTTCTGGTTAGAAAACAAGTTTTTTTTGGATTAAAGGGGCGTTATATATAGAAATTGAATAAACAGCAACCAAATTACATTAAGTAGAAATAAATATCTTCAGTTTTTGCTTATTTGAAGACTCCTTGATATTCAGGATCTTCCAAAATGAATGCTATAATTTTAAATTATTGTAGTTATTATCTCTCATTGTATTACCTTAAAACATTGGAAACTGTCCAAATTTTACATCTTCCTATTACAACTTCTCAATGTGTGCATCTCATGTCACATAGCACACATCCAACTGAAACTCAAATTCTTCCTATACTTACTACAGCATATCCATTGTCACTCCTCCTACAGCAGCCATAATTCTACAGCTCCATCAGATTACTTATGTTGCACAATGGTGAATGATTCCAACTTTGCAAACTGCAGAATACAAAATGTCTTCTCTATTTCAGGTTGCCATTTTTGTTTATGGTTCTTCTAGTGGTAGTAGACAACAAGATGTTTGAATGCAGATGGGAGATGAAGCTCAAACAGTTACTCTGTTGATTTGTGTATGATATACTTCTCATATAATCATTAACATGATTACAGTAATTTCAAATAGTAGCATTAATAAGCATCAAAATTTGTTTTTGCTAGTATTGTTGGTTTATTTGTAAATAGTTCATTTTGATTTTTTGGTAATTTAACGAAAGAAGTTGAGATTTGTATTGTATTGTATTGATAAGCAAATTTTCTGTAACATTTTTTTTTGCAATTGACATCTTCAATTTAGAATTTTTTTCAAGTATAGATATGACTTAAGATACACAACAACTGGATATCAGATGAAAGTATTGAAAATAATAATTTATGAATGATTCTATGAATGTTATAAACCAGGGCTTCTTAAACTATGGGTCACGACCCGTAATGGGGTCAATTTCCCGTTTTCGGGACCCAATTTTGCTCCAATATTGAAACCATGTGTACCGTACATTTAGAAGCATTATGTTGCACAAAGTATGGTTCCATTGCTGTGTTTTTGTCAGCTCTTCTATTCAGCACTGTATCAGGAAATGGAATAATTACATATAGCGAAATCTTGGGGTCGTGAGATTTTAATGCAAAATATTGAAAATAATTTGTGAGAGTTTGAAAATGGCACGCTTTGTGTCATAGGTTTTGTGAGTTGCGTTTTGTGTCACTTCTGGTGCAGCGAGACAACAATTCAGTAACACTGTAGTGTAAACTAGTGTAGCGTTGTTGCTTTTCAGTGTATTCAGTTGTCTCTGTTCCATTGTAACACAAGAGTGAACTGTGGTAGTACACCATTATTGTTTTTGCAAATTTGTATATATCTTTATTTTATATTTTTGGGTCGCGAAAAAAATCACAATCATAAATGGGGTCGTGAATAAAAAAAGTTTAAGAAGTCATGTTATAAACCATAAACTATTCATTAATAATATATTTCTAATTTTAGGGTGGTGTTTTATTACTAGTATTGGTTGTTTGTCTTCAAACTGGTTTTAATAGTGCAGCAAGACGATTATCAGTGGATATTGGAGGAGCAAAAAGACTAAATGCTCTTTCTTCACTTGTTTCTGTAGTTTTGTTAATTCCATGGGCAATAGTACTTTGTTTTACTTCTCAAGTAAGTATAATGTCATCAAATTTAAAAAAAAAAAGAATGTTTTTTAAAAATGACTTATATTTCAGCTGCAGTCTATATCTATTGTACAAATTATCATACCAACATTAGTGTCTTCTGTTCTGTTATTAGTTATTGATTATTATGTTGAATCCATGTGTACCGTACGTTTAGAAGCATTATGTTGCGCAAAGTATGGTTCCATTGCTGTGTTTTTGTCAGCTCTTCTATTCAGCACTGTATCAGGAAATGGAATAATTACATATAGTTGGTCTGCTAAAAATATAATAAATATAGAAAATGAGCATGCTCTCTCTGGTGGTGTGATATTTAGCTGGATTATGTTTGTATTAGGTAAGTAATATTTATTTTATATTATAAATTAAATATTTCTTAATACAAAATTAAAAAAATTAGGATTATCATTGTTTAACCTCATATGAATATTATTATTTTACAGAAAATAGTTTATTTATAGAAATTATGTAAATTTTTATAATAAAATTTTTTCACTTTAATGCAATGTGCTTTTTGTTTTATATCTTTATAAGAAAGAATATATTTACTTTCTGAATTATATTACATTAAAATAGTAAAAGTTATCTTCATGAAATTTTAGACTTTTCTTCATAAAGAAATTGAAATATTTTTCAAAACATTTGTATCATTGCTATCTTAGTAGTAATTATTTGATTTAATTCTTGAAACTTAGAATAATTACTTGATTTAATTCCAAATCTTATTGATTTATAGACAGATAAATCAAATAAATTTCTTAATGTTCTATCAGTAAAGCCTTATTATAATTGTAAAACAACTTTATAACATTTTAGCATTTTGATCTCAGTTATTAAAATATAAAATCTTTTGTAAATCTGAAAAGTATTACTTGTTTGTTACATATATAATATGTATAGTTTTCAAGGATGCATTTTCAAGTCTACACTTCATTATGTATATATAGAATGCCAACAATGGAGAGAATAATATGCAATGTTTTGTATATAATATTGTAGAAAGCAATTCTTTACATAAAATTAGTTTTTGAGAATAAATTAACACCCGATTCCAGCAAAATCTAACTTAATTTAATACAGACTAACATTTCTTAATTGGCTTCTTCAGATAAACTCAACCTTGAATGGACATTAAAGAATAGTAGAAAATATTAGTCTACATTAAATTACATTAGATATTCTGGAATATTGATGGTATTAATTTCTCAAGGATGTTCCAGTTGCTTGTGATTCACTGAAAATTTTATTGAACTAATGGTAATGATATTATTATTTTGAAAATAAGATTTCTGTATAAAACAGGAGTCTTATTTTATTCCTGTAATTTATTAAGTATGTCAAATGAAAATATGAAAGCAGTATATTTTAATAATTTAATTATACAGCAGAATCTTGCTAATCTGAACTAATTGAAGCCTGAACCTGTTCAGATTAGTGAGTGTTTTGTATTATTCAAGATTTTTTATTGTATTTTTTTATGTTAATACGAGATTTATCAATATTTTGTAGTTGGATGAGATCTTATTATGTCAGGATGACTGATTGACTGATACCAATCAGTTTTTTGAAAATGATAACTTCTGTTCACATATGTGGTAGGTTTCAACATCTTTCTGTTAGAAAGTATATGACCAAATAGAATGGACAAAATAGGAGACTAGCCTTTGTTTTCTATTGTAATAACAAAATTTTAAAATTATTTTGAGAGTTTGTACACATTGTCTGTCCTGAGTGGTGCAAGGTGAGCATGACAGCCATATATTTTGCTTGGAGAGAGATCTAACTTTTTACTTTTCCAGCTGTTATAATATAACATGAGAAAGTATTGTAAACATGTCAAATTTGATCCTCGGGGTTTTTTTTACAAGGCTCAATGTTTTGAAATCCCTTGAACCCCTTGGGGAACAAGTTCTGTGCATGTGCACATGTATGTAGCTGTGTTGGCATCTATTTTGTTTAATATATCAGGATGGGGTAAAGATTAAGAAACAAAATTTGGCACAGTAACTTGTATATAAGGGGAATTAATGCTATTAAACTTTGTAATACAGAACACAAAGAAGTGGGGAGATAGTCATGTGTCAGAAGTCAAGTGGTGTTGGACTTAATGAAAATTTTACTCATCATTGGCATTTGCAATATGCTCTTTTTTTCTGTTTGGATTAACCAGAGTTTTGGACTACTAGGATTCAGATTTGCAATATAATGACTTTGTATTATATTTGAATATTTTAGTGTAATTTACATTATCTGTAAGCATCACTTCCTTAATAATTAATGAAAGGTATTTTGCATTATATTTAGATGATGAGATTTAATCAATATTTTTGTAACAAAAGCATTGTTTACCATCTATAAAAATTTTCTAAATCAATGTTTATATTTTTTAAAAATGTTTAAATGAGTAACTCTTTTATATTTTAGCTACATTGATTTTGACATCTCCAGCCACTGGAGGATCCAAAGGCACTTTTGTTGGTTATTCGTCTGCTGGATTGCCTCTTTATACGTTTACTGGAGATACTTTACATCGTACCTCTCAATCGTTCCTACTCATTGTAAAGAGTAGTTTGGTGCAAATACTAGAAGAATCAGATTCAAGGAAGATATTTTATTTTCTTTGTTTAAATTTGGTTAGTTTTCAAGTTTTTAAATATTTTCAATTTATTAATTATATTCACTTTTTGAAAATAGTTTTAAAGTGTTTAAGTATTTTATCAAATACAAACAAGAGTCAAATGCTGACTTGCTTATCAAATTTAGAGAAAGTTTACAAGGTATTTTTCTAAAAAACGATTATTAGATTTATTTTTAAATTAATTAAATTTAATTGTAATACTTATAATGATTTACTCTTAAGACACTTTAAACAACTCATTTAAATGACCCAATGGAACAAGGGGATAGAATTTTAAACCGAGGGCTTTAGAATGCCAATATGGTATATAGGAATGAGAGATTGATCTCAGAGAACATTTTATTGTAAGTAAAAATGATAGGTACCATAACTTAGCAGTCAGATTTGTTTAATTTATTCTGTGGATTTGATAGAAGATAAAACTTAGGCAAGTTTATTTTTAATTTAAAAATAAATCTTTTTGCAAACATAACTAAATGCAAAATACTTAATTTTAATAATAAATATTTAATATGCATTTATTTGTTTTTCAGGCATTTACTTTTGTAGAAATGATTTATGGTATTTGGACCAATAGTTTAGGATTAATTTCAGATGGATTTCATATGTTATTTGATTGTTCAGCTTTAGTAATGGGACTCTGTGCATCAATTCTTGCCAGAAAAAAGGCAACAAAAACTTATCCTTATGGGTAAGATTTTCTTTTTGAAGTTTATTTTTTAATACATGTTTTAATTTATGAAATACTAATTTTAATGATGAGAATTTAAATTGGAATTGAGTTTTTCAAACAATTTTTTTGAACATGTAATGAAATATGCACTAAAATATCACTAAAACTGATTACAAACTGTAAGATTTAAAAATTAATACATGAAACAGAAGTCTAGGATTTCTTTATTAAATTTTACAAATATTTTTGATAAAGAATAATCTTTCTTAGAATTATAACTTTCAATGAATGGAATGTACACTAGTATAGTATAAGTTTTTTAATGATGGTTTGTAAAAGTCATTTTAAATAACTATGAGAATGATTCAACTATAACTGGAATTTCACTTGACACACTTGGAAATGGCAAGAAATTGAATTTTTCTCTTCTTCCTAGATCATCCTAAACATTTTCTCTATTAATCAATAACAGGATTGTTGTGCATAATATAAAAAGTACTGGAATGGTGATAACAAGCATTTTATACAGGATCAAGCAATGATGTGTCATTTAATTCTTTGTGAAACAGTGTCAAACTAGTTAAATATTTAAAAGATAAACATAAAAGTTAGGTAATAATATCTTCTGTAAGAATGTTGTTAGAAGTTCAAGACAAGAAAAATTTTTTTGTCAGAAAAAGCAGAGTGGAAATGTGATTCTGACAATGTTCTGATATCATGATGTGATAAGTATTAATTTCATGGAGCGTGCAATTACTATTATTCTGAATATTACAGCAGTTTACTGCCTACAACACTGAAAAAATATTCCAAAAAAAGATAAGCAAAGACCCAAAAAATAATACTTTCTTTCACAAAATATTGTGGCAAACAGATTTTTGTGAAACTGATCTCAATATTCATCCTGGGAAATTTTAGGATACCCAATTTATATAATCTCGATCTCTCACCAAGTGATTATCATCTGTTTGAAGCACTGAAATAATTTTTGGTGGTCAACAGTTCAAGTTCAACAATGAAGTAATGTTGTTTACTGTCTCTGAAGTTAGCTTAAACAATTTTACCTTGTTGGAAATAACAATTTCCTTATCAATGGGATAAATGCCATTAGGTAAGAAATAAATAATAAAAAAGGAAGTGTAAATTGAAAGCCGATAGAACATTTACATTTTTGAGATATGATTTGAGTGCATACTGTTTTTGCCAAAAAGTGTTTAGTAATGACTTGAAATTTTAATATATTCTGAATTACTTTGATCATATGAAGTAATCTAAAGATTTATTGTTAATGGATTATGTATGATGATGACAAGTTTTATAACAAATTTTATCTTTGGATATTTTGCATCTTACTATTAATTGCAATATTTAAGATTTTCATTAATGTTGTAAAGTAATTTGCTAGATTAATTTAGACAAATATAAAACATCTATAAACACCATAGTGATATTAAAGCCCAATCTAATCTAGCAATTGTTTGGCTTTATTAATTTAGACTTTGTTTAATTTGAAAAATTTTAATCACTTCAAAATTAATTCTTATATTTTTACTCATAATGCTACTAATAGGCTTATAATTTTCATCAATACTATGAGTAAGTTCCTACTATTCAACAGTTGAACACCAAACTAAACAAGTATAGAAAAGATATCATGAGAGGTGTTGCTACAACTTGGTCCAAGCAGCCAGAGCCAGAGATTTAAATATACTGGGACCATATGCAAATGCTTACATCTGAATTCCTATTGCTCAGAACAGCAGAAGAGTTAACAAGAGCTACAAATATGAGGTAAACAATACCTTAAAATATAAAAAATTATGCACACGGAACCAATTTATGGTGTAGTAACATCGAAAAACATCAAAAAAATGAATGTTTTCAAACTTCTTCTGGGCTGTGCACCAGGTTCTAACGGTTTTTAGACGGAAATTCAATTAACAAAACTACCTTAAAAGTAGATGATCTCAGCTCTTAAACATATGTTTCTAAATTCAACACTTATATTAATGGTCAGTTCTCTGTTGAATGATTTGATATCATGTTTTGTAGAAAAAAGAAATGTTTGCATTGAGAGGACAATTTCAAATGAACCCTTACCTGTATCAATTTCTTCTATACTGGTCTTTCTTCAATATTTTGAATTTTCTGAATATTTCTATCATTAGGAAGCTGTAAAGAGAGCCAAATATCAGTCCTAATCAAATTTTGGATGAATTCATGGAAGTAGTTTGTCTCTGAAAAAAGTTTAAAATTTCAATATTGACCAAATTATCTAACATAATTGTGCAATCATATGTTTTACCTTATACAGATCATTCATTAATCATATTACAGTGTCCACAGCAAGAGTAGATTGATAATTTGTATAAGTGAAATTTACTTGTTTTATGGAAGCCACCATGTTAATTTGTTGAATACTCATTGGTCTTTCAGGTCATTGAGATTGTTGAGCTCAATGGTGAACCAAAGTTGACATCACAAGCTTCAACAGACAACTCAACAGTCCATTTAGAAATGTTTTCTCACCATTGAACTAATCATTGAATATAAAAACATACCCATAGGCACTTTCAAACATAATGAATGAGAGTGTACTACAGCAAAATAAACCATGCAGAGGCCTACTCCAATACTCAACACTAGCTGTTATCAGCCAGCTGAAGGATTTATATATTCAAACATTTAAAAAATTTGTTAAAATGAAATGTTTCTAGTTGAATGCTTTCCTATAGAACAATTTTAGTCGTTCTGCAGATAAAACTAAAAAGTTTCTGAAAGACGTTTATTTTTCTAATGATATTTTCTGGCTTCTTTAATTTTATGAGTGAACATTTACGTATTTATTGTTTTAGTATTAATTTTATTGTATGGAAATGTTTTCTGCATGTTCTGAAATCCTATCATACCAAACTTTATTGCATTTTGACTGCTAAACAACTCTCTAAACAGCTTTGAATACAGATAGTTTAATTACAATCTTATGGTACTTAAATTTATTATAAATGATATATTGTATCATATGAATAATTCTTATAGAAAATCTTAAATCTTACCTAAGATAACTTGATTTTAAGATTACTTTTATTTCATGTAATTAGCATTTAAATATATTTTCAGTGCAAATACAGGGAAGTGCAAAAGTAGATATACAGTTGTTATTATGGGAAAAAACATACAGGGAGAAAATAGGAAGAAAAAGCATTTATTTTTATGTACAAATTAAATCACAAATAAATAAGGAATACAAACTAATAAAAGATAATAAAAATAATAATAATTAACACCAAACATTTATATTTCTCAGATTCTCAACTGTATACCTATTTTTGCACCCCCCCTGTGTATAAAAATTAAATTTTTTTTTATTAAGATGTCAAAGTCAAATGAACAGTTTTTTAACCAAAACTTTTAAAATTTATTGTAAATTTAGTTTGCAGTTGCTCTCATTTGACTAATTGACCTCATTGTTTTTAAAGTTAGAATTAAAAAAGTTTTCAAATCAATACTTCCTTAATTATAGTTAAGAAATGACATTTTTACATGAATATTTATAAGATACTATATATACAATGAATATATTTCTCTAGTGTCCATTAATATGATTAACTTATTTTTAACAAAACCACTGAAATGAATTATGTTTCATTTAAAGGTCAAAGTTATTTGTCTTTTATTTGTTAACTAAAGAAAAATTTAATTATTCTACAAAGTTAAATCATCAATAAAAATTTATAACATAATATATTACTTTATTTTAATTGCCAGTACATAGGAAAATAATTAGAATTATTTCATTTTTTAAGCATACCTATTACATTAAAAATATTATTCATTTTAAACTAATTATATGTATTTTTTTAATTTCTTAATAGGTTTGGCAGAGTTGAGGTTTTATCAGGTTTCATTAATGGACTGTTTTTAATAGTTGTTGCATTTATGGTTTTTACTGAAGCATTAAGTCGAATATTTGATCCACCAGAGATTCTTACTGAAAGATTATTGGTAAATATTGTGGTTTAGCAAATTACTAGAATAATAAAAATATTTAATTTTGCTACATGTATAAATATCTATTAGTTACATGGTTATAATAAAAAAATAATAATCAAATAAAAATTGAAAATATTTGATATATACAAAGAAATACAATATATTCAATTTATAACAAAGATAATTTTAATATTTTAATTAGTTTTATTTAATTATCACAATATATAATACAAAAAAATTTGATATTTCATGCATAGTATTTAATTGTAAATGACAGTTTTTTTCTTAATTCAATGAAAAGCTTAATTGAAAACTCTACGTTATCTTTCATAGATATATTTTTATTAATTAAGACTATCAAGAGCAAACCTTACATATAAAACTCAAAAATCTTTAGCTAGCTAGTGTAATATTTATGATAAAGTTTTTTAAAGTTCTTAGATTGATATAAATGAAGATTTCAACATTACATATATATTAACTATACAAGTATACACTGCTTAATGATGAGGATACATTCCTAGAAATATGTCTTTAAGTGACTTCACCATTAAGCAAACATCATAGAGCAGGGATGGCCAACACGTAGACCGTGGTCGACCGGTCGACCGCAAAGGTTTTGAAAGTAGCCCGCAAAGCTAAAGTTGAACAATTTGCTTTCACTTAAATTAATGTTTAAAAATCTTAATTTGATAATTTATTCTTACAATAATAGACTGTCTGTGCAACATACCCATACTGTTTGTATTTATCCCAATGAACAATGCAAATGAATGTTAATGCATGCGTATATAAAAATCCTAAAATTGTTTGCCCGTATTCATAGTTGCCCGCAGACTATATTTTACCAAAAAAGTAGCCCCTAAGGGATAAAAGTTTGGCCACACCTGTTATAGAGTATACTTAAATAAATCTATATGATATAGTCAACTATTTATATAGATAAAATATAACACAATGATAAATATTTACTATATTTTATGGCATATAACACATTCCTAGTTCAGCATAGAATATTTAGGTAAAAGATATTTAGTGTATTTAATTTAAATTATCCTGTATATCCTATATCAAAGAAAGTAAAATTAGAATGCACACTTTTATTTACCAGGAAAAAAGAGGAGTTTAAGAAGTCATTTACAATTAAAATTTACCGTTAAAATATTCTACATGAATACATACAAAAGCTGCTTAGCTATAGCAAAGAGTAAAAATGTTATTATTTAATTAAACATATTATCATTAATGTTTTTATCCAAAAGTTAGCATAAGTAGAGATTATCTGTAATCTACTGAAGGCTGTTTGGGAAATTCATCAAAGATAACTTCACATATAAGATGCAGGACAATTTTTTTAGCCCTTTTTTGGGAAAAAATTATGTCTTATATGCTGTAAAATACATATCTAAATGTACAAAGATAGAAATGGGCTACAAATTTTTCAGCACTGTTATAATGTTATGGGATCTCCATCATTTAAGTGGCATACACCCGTATTTTAAAACAAATATTGTTTTTGTTGTCATTGTTTATTTAAAAAAATGTTTTAAATTTAATAAATATGTATATTAATAAAGTATAAACTTTAAGAAAAATTAAATTTTATANATTAAATGATACTTCACATTTTCATTTGAATTATTTAATTACATAGTTGTTTCCAAAAAGTTGATATAGATAATTTGGATGCTGTCTCTTTTTAAAAGCTATATCTACGATATTTGATTTCTTAAATGATTTCTGTTTATTTTTTTTTAAATAAAATTTGTCATTAATGTTTTTTTATAGTATAGGATGGAAAAGAAGGTCAGTTAACCCCTACTACAGAATATAGAATGTACCCAAAGAATGTGTACATTGAGCACATCATATAATGTACATAACTCTATTTAAGGTAGGTAAATAAAATCTTCTAGCAATCAATTCCTTGTGAAAGTCTGACCCTAAATGATGTGTCACATGACTCCCTTCCCTTTTACAGTTTTGGAGTTGCATTCATAATGGCTGCCATCCAATGCAATTGAATGCAACTCCATGTGTTATATGCATCAATCTGTTTCCCCTCGGTCTAATGTGTTCCTGACATGATTGAATTAACTTTAGGTGCATTCTATATTCTATAGCAGGAGTGTTAAGTGACTTTTTTACCTACCCTGTATTTTATTTAATATTAAAAGTTATTATCTTAACTGAAGCTCAGCAGAAGGACATCAACACCATGGATTTAGTCATGTGTTTTTCTATATTATTTCATGGTTAGGATTGGCAGATCATAAAGTAAGTATTTTGATACATATGTGTTATTAAAAGATATAATTTTTTGTTAATTTATAATTATTGCTACAGTATTTTCCATGAATTAATTACAATTTTTATTCTATCTTAAATACTTTTACCTATCATGTTTTTACTTCAAAACATGATAGGTAAAAGTATTTAAGATAGAATTTTATTCTCCTTGCATTCTTTTTATTAATTATAGTACAGTATGTTGTTTGTCTCATTATCTGAATTTCTTCATTAATAAAAATTTACTAATATATAAATTACTTAATTAGTTTCAATGGGATAGATATTAGTGTCAACATTAAATGGATTATTGGATTCATATTAGAATCATTATAGTTTTTAGTAATTTATTGTTTTGTATTTTCTGAGACTTGTATACTTATCAATTTTTTATGATTTAATTTTATTACTATTTTTGATTTGTGCTAATTTTTTCTCATTTTCTGAAACTTTTTAGTATATTGCAATATTACTTATTTTTTAAGAGTAAAATTGTAATGTTTTTGTTCAGATGATTGTTTACATTAATGCATTCAGTTGTGTTTTGTTTCATCATTTGATTTTGTTTGAAAAGTTTTTCTTTCACATTTTATTCTGCATGTTATAAATAGCAGTTGATAGAATATTTGTTTATATGTTACTTTCTGATTCTCTATTTGAGTCTAAATTATTTGGATTGTCTTCAGTTTGCATTAAGTGCTTTGCATTTTTTGTTTTTTTACAGAAATTCATTATTACTATGAATGTAATTTTCAGTTATTTTACATTATTTTAAGTTATTAAACTGCATTGTTTATTTCTTACACTTTTTTCAAATCTACAAGATATAGATATACGATGTAACTCTTGGTATTTGTGTGTTTGGTAATCATCCTTTTTCCTATTTATGATTGTAAAGTTATGACCAAACACATGACTATTTGCAAAATGTTTGTACATTTGCGAATTGCTTTTATGATATTTTTGTCATACTACAGTACTTGTAAAAATGTACTTTGTGTTATCTCTAATTTTTAAACTTTTTGACATAACCAAGCAAAGTACAGTAATTACTGTACTACCAAACTGCATTACAATAATAATGCCTTCTGCCAAATCATACACGAGAAAGGTTTATATCAGAGTTATGTAAATAGAATAAATTCAGTAAATAGGTACTTCCATGTGTAATTGAATGGAGCTCTGCATAAGTCAGAAAGTGTTTTGTTTGCAATTGAAGTTTAAAGCAACTGTGCAATTTCTGAACATGATTTTTTTTTTGCACATGTGTACAACTCAACAAGGCCAAGGTCATGATGAATTCAGAATTTTGAAATTTGATTTATGAGCTGAGATATTTGGGGTCAAAGTTTGTGTGTAAAGTCTGTAGACCAATTACTGGTTGTAAGCTGGTCATGTGCTACCTAGTAATATTTAGTAATGATAATAATTCAGTAAAAGATGGCAAAGTAGCTAGTCAATGAGAAGTTTATGGAATGTACACAGGAGATGTTGAGAACATACTATACCAGATAGCTGCAGAGCCCACAAATGAGGAAATGCACTTGATAGTTATAAAAATTTTCACACTAGCATAGTGGGACATTGTAAACAGGGGAGAAAAATGCTAAAGCTGCTGATGACAGCTTACAAGCTTTCAGAAATTTACTGCACTATTGACAGATTGAAGGAGTTGCAAGAATCAATCTAGTCCTGAGCACCATCTCAAATTTAAGCAAGTTTTGGAAGCAGCCTGGCTTCCATATACTGAAGTCTTAAAGGACAGGAATAAAACAGTTCATCAAACAACATTAATTCAGTTTTTTCAAACTGTTGTAATGACTCCCCCAATTGTTTTAAAATGTAAGATTAATGTTTTTGATATAATTAAACATATGAATAAAATAAACATTAGTTGTTATTATTTGTTTATTGAATTATCTGTAAAAGTTTAAATATTCCTGAGACAGCAACATGCTTTAGCTCAGCCACATTGCTTGACTCTCAGGAACCTAAGTTGATATTCTCATAGGACTTCCTTTCTATTTGCAAAATTTCCAAAGAACCTAATTATCATGAATACCGAGAGTTAGCTGTTTTTATTTATAAAATAAATATAGTTTGTTTAAATTCATATTTTTATTCTTAGAAAATACTTGAGACAGAGTTCTATTTTGAGATGAATATTTAATATAAATTTTTAATATTTTGAATATAAAACATCTTTTTTACAAAATTATTTTCAGCCATAAACCTCAGACTTATGTATTCTTATTTATATACTCATTATTTTTCCTGACAAATATGTAAATTGTTAAAAATCTGTAAAATATACTTCTAAAATAAATTACATAATAGTAGAATTTATTAAGCAATAATTATATTTACATTGTTTACTTAAAACAAAATAAATTAATGGAACAAAAAAAGTACAGTGGAACCTGGTTAACGAACGTCCTGGTTAACGACCAAATCGGTTAATGAACTTTTATTTTGCAAAAATTTGTCTCGAATAACGAACTTAACGGGTTTTTGTGTCAAATTTGTAAGCTTGCTGGCTTTTAGGGAAAATCAGTTAATCATGTGTCGGTGATGGTCTAGGGTCCATTTGTACGTTGGTGGTGGCGGAGGAGACAAAGGTGACAAGTATTTTACAGTGAAAATCATTTATTAGAACAGGAAGATGCTTACATATTTGAGATAGTTGGAAATGGCTTATCTACAGTATTTTCTCCGGCACTGAGGAGTGGCATATCGCTGGTCCTACAATAGTGCAAGCTGATCAGTTGTAGCCCCAGAGCGGACGAGATGGGTTCACTTGGTCACAGAAGTGATGGTAGGTGACAGAGCTGCAACGACTGGAGCGGTTTGCGAGACACAACACAAATTTTAGTGGGCACGACTTCAGGCTTAATCCAGATGAAGACGACACAGATTTCACCATAGAATTTTTAGGAAACTGCGTTTTGACCTTGAGATTCGGGGTTTTTATAGTATTTTTTCCTTGAATCTCACCTTACGATTAGTCCTGTGTCCCATTCCTTGCTTCCTGATTGTTTTCTTCTTTGTCTCCAGGTGAAAATTGAAACCAGATCAGGTCCCAAGAAAGGTTTGTTCAGAGGCGTTTATTTGACACCCGTTTGTCGACTCTGATCAGAGATTGTTGATAAACCTATAAGCCTTTCTCTTATAATTTAGCCTATTGTTTCTGCTATCTGTCATTTTAGAACTTTAATGATCATATGTGATGTTTTTATACCCATCAAATCTTCCCATTTTCCAAAAATTTAACCTAGATCGACTGTTTATGAGCACGTTTTCCTATATTTTCATTAAAGAAAACCCATTTTACAAATAAAATTACAAAAATACTGACGGCTAGAATGGATTAATTGTATTTGCATTAATTTCTATGGGAAAATTTGCTTCGGTTAATGAACGGACTCGTGGAACAGAGTATGTTCGTTAACCGGGATTCCACTGTATTTTATTTTTACTTTTTTGCAAATATGTTTTCATTTTTATGAATTGAATTTGATTAATTGCAAAAAAAATTTGACGATATAGCAAAAACATTTTTAACCTAGAAATAAATATTTCTAGATATAATGTTCCTTTAATCCAAAAAAACTTGTTTGGTAGATGGTCTCACAGCATTTCTGGTTAGAAAACAAGTTTTTTTTGGATTAAAGGGGCGTTATATATAGAAATTGAATAAACAGCAACCAAATTACATTAAGTAGAAATAAATATCTTCAGTTTTTGCTTATTTGAAGACTCCTTGATATTCAGGATCTTCCAAAATGAATGCTATAATTTTAAATTATTGTAGTTATTATCTCTCATTGTATTACCTTAAAACATTGGAAACTGTCCAAATTTTACATCTTCCTATTACAACTTCTCAATGTGTGCATCTCATGTCACATAGCACACATCCAACTGAAACTCAAATTCTTCCTATACTTACTACAGCATATCCATTGTCACTCCTCCTACAGCAGCCATAATTCTACAGCTCCATCAGATTACTTATGTTGCACAATGGTGAATGATTCCAACTTTGCAAACTGCAGAATACAAAATGTCTTCTCTATTTCAGGTTGCCATTTTTGTTTATGGTTCTTCTAGTGGTAGTAGACAACAAGATGTTTGAATGCAGATGGGAGATGAAGCTCAAACAGTTACTCTGTTGATTTGTGTATGATATACTTCTCATATAATCATTAACATGATTACAGTAATTTCAAATAGTAGCATTAATAAGCATCAAAATTTGTTTTTGCTAGTATTGTTGGTTTATTTGTAAATAGTTCATTTTGATTTTTTGGTAATTTAACGAAAGAAGTTGAGATTTGTATTGTATTGTATTGATAAGCAAATTTTCTGTAACATTTTTTTTTGCAATTGACATCTTCAATTTAGAATTTTTTTCAAGTATAGATATGACTTAAGATACACAACAACTGGATATCAGATGAAAGTATTGAAAATAATAATTTATGAATGATTCTATGAATGTTATAAACCAGGGCTTCTTAAACTATGGGTCACGACCCGTAATGGGGTCAATTTCCCGTTTTCGGGACCCAATTTTGCTCCAATATTGAAACCATGTGTACCGTACATTTAGAAGCATTATGTTGCACAAAGTATGGTTCCATTGCTGTGTTTTTGTCAGCTCTTCTATTCAGCACTGTATCAGGAAATGGAATAATTACATATAGCGAAATCTTGGGGTCGTGAGATTTTAATGCAAAATATTGAAAATAATTTGTGAGAGTTTGAAAATGGCACGCTTTGTGTCATAGGTTTTGTGAGTTGCGTTTTGTGTCACTTCTGGTGCAGCGAGACAACAATTCAGTAACACTGTAGTGTAAACTAGTGTAGCGTTGTTGCTTTTCAGTGTATTCAGTTGTCTCTGTTCCATTGTAACACAAGAGTGAACTGTGGTAGTACACCATTATTGTTTTTGCAAATTTGTATATATCTTTATTTTATATTTTTGGGTCGCGAAAAAAATCACAATCATAAATGGGGTCGTGAATAAAAAAAGTTTAAGAAGTCATGTTATAAACCATAAACTATTCATTAATAATATATTTCTAATTTTAGGGTGGTGTTTTATTACTAGTATTGGTTGTTTGTCTTCAAACTGGTTTTAATAGTGCAGCAAGACGATTATCAGTGGATATTGGAGGAGCAAAAAGACTAAATGCTCTTTCTTCACTTGTTTCTGTAGTTTTGTTAATTCCATGGGCAATAGTACTTTGTTTTACTTCTCAAGTAAGTATAATGTCATCAAATTTAAAAAAAAAAAGAATGTTTTTTAAAAATGACTTATATTTCAGCTGCAGTCTATATCTATTGTACAAATTATCATACCAACATTAGTGTCTTCTGTTCTGTTATTAGTTATTGATTATTATGTTGAATCCATGTGTACCGTACGTTTAGAAGCATTATGTTGCGCAAAGTATGGTTCCATTGCTGTGTTTTTGTCAGCTCTTCTATTCAGCACTGTATCAGGAAATGGAATAATTACATATAGTTGGTCTGCTAAAAATATAATAAATATAGAAAATGAGCATGCTCTCTCTGGTGGTGTGATATTTAGCTGGATTATGTTTGTATTAGGTAAGTAATATTNATATTAAGTATAGAAAAAAAAATTAGTTTCAAACTTTCTAAATACTTTCCATCATGACTTACTTATTAAACTGGATACAATACTAATATGATCTTTTATACTATTAAAGAGCAATTATTTATTGTGACAGTCACAATGCTGGGTTGTAGTTTTTTGTCACAATGTTTTCAATTTTTTTAGTAGTATTTTGTCTCTGTACAGTACATCATACTTTTCCTGTTAGCAATAGAGTTGTGCCAGTCATCTAACTCTGTTCAGAGAAAAATTTTTAATTGAAATAATGTGGCTTCTGGTGCAAATGAAAAGTCTGTAAATAGTTAATTGGGATCTCTTGCCCATAATCTTTCCATATATGGTCTTGACTTTCATCTGTCTAAGATTGTTTTCAAGATTAAGGAAGGACAGAGAGATAACAGTGGGAATTTATAAATCTACAATTTTTTCAAATTGCAGACCAATTAAGGTAATTATGAACATTATTTATTATATTATCAAACCTCAATTTGGTTTGGTAATATAAAACTGAATTGATTTTGATAGAAGCTACATTTCTATATAGAAACATCTCAAGAATTCAATGTATTAATAATCATCCAACCATCAGCCAAATTAATCAGGGAGAAATTATGCTACAAATATTTGTAGCATAATTTCTCCCTGATTAATTTGGTTGATGGTTGGAAGTTTGATTAATTTGATTGATTAATCTGCTTGATTAATTTGACTGATGGAAGTTACATTCCTAAATAAATAAATATTTTTGTAAATTTTATTTTCTGAATATTTTTATAATATTTTATAATACTTGCTATGTTAAAAATCATTTGATTTTGTCAATTTTTTGATGTTGAACACCAAGGATCTTTGTTCAAACATGATCTTGATGTTCACTCGTTTGAACACCAAGATCAAAGTGAATCATTTGATCTTCGTGTTCAAACGATTCACTTGTTCACAGAAGAGTTTTTTATGACAGTGGTGTTAATTGAAAGTAGTTCTACCATGATAATGACAAACAAATGCAGATCATTGCCTCTTCTGCATTTGTTTGTCCTTTGACATGCTCTTGTCCTTTGACATTTGCAAAAGCTGTTGACCATTGTTCACCCTTGAATGCTTTAACAAGATGAAATTCCGTACGTTTCTATATTCAACAGTTGACTCAACGGTGAGAGAACGACGTTTCTAAATGGACCGTTGAGTTCTCCGTTGAGACTAGTGACGTCAACGCTGTTTCACCGTTGAGCTCAACGGTCTCAACGACCTGAAAGACCGTTGAGTATTCAACAAACTAACATGGCAGCTTCCATGAAAAAGTAAATTTCGTTTATAGAAACTATCCATGAACGATCTGTATATGATAAAACATGCGATTGAACGATTATGTTGGATAATTTGGTCAGTATTAAAATATTAAGATTTTTTCATATGCCCAAAATTGATTACAACCAATGATGTGAACATAATATATCCAAAATATTTGATTGAATATTAGTCACTGCTAGTTTTAAGTTAGTTTTATGTCTGTCATGTTAGTCGAATTGTTGTTTTACTTTTTACTAAATTTTTATTAAACTGTAGAAAATAACATTAAAATGTTTGCTGCATACTTTCTTAAGTTTTAAATTGATATATTTATTAATATTTTGTGCGACACAGGCTGCACAAACTATTAATGTGGGCTGCGGGTTGCCCACTCCTGCCCTACAGTGTGTGAATATTAAAGCAGTGGTAATAACAACGATTTATTTTCAAATTAAAGTTATCTGATAATTATTTATTTTGTCAGCTGCTAATAACAGTTTGATCAACAATTTCATGGGCAGTCTGTTCCAGATGATGTCCTCATCACCAGTCTTATCATCACTACTCAACTGCTCCATTGTGAGCTTAGCTGTACTTATCATGATATGATTAAAAGGCTTTCTTACTGCTTACAGGGTGCAAAGAGTCATAATTGAAAATAAATAATAAGAACTAAATACAAACTAGCTTTTAAATATTGTCATTTTTATTTTCAAAACTGTTTTCAAGATAATGAGAAAATAAATAAAAAAGTTGATTAATATTAAACTGAACTTGAACAAATCTTATCTTCACATCTAACATTCTGAATGCTTGATCTGAAAATGAGATTGTTTTTCAAACATCTATCAAGTTTTTTTCATAGGACTTCATTAAATAAGGAGTTTAATTTAATTCTTTTAATGTTAAGACAATACAGAGTTGAATAGTAATATCATTCTATAAAGTTAATTTTTTAATAATTTTTTATTTTTACATAAATATAGGTTTATTAGAAATTTTATGAATGATTACTTGATTTAAAGAAATGAAATCCATTCAAGAACATCATTATGATTCACATGTGGGTACTTCGTCTTATTCATCATCAAGGTAGATTAATTTTAAATTATTTAACTTATTTTTTGTAAGTTGATATTATTTGGGATAAATTGCTATTTATTTTTACTACATTATTTGGTATAATTTATTATTTTAAGACTTAATTTAACTATCTTTAGTTTAATGTAAGAAATGCTTTTCATAATTTATTTACAGACAAATTATGAAAAAAATTTATTACATTAAATCAAGTTTACAAGATTTATCAAGATGTTTTATCATTGATTATTTTACATTTTAAAAATAATGCACTTTATTATAAAATGCATTTATAACTGCAGAAATTTTTCTCTTATAGTTAAGATCATATATTGTTGCATTTAGATTAACAGAAGTAAAAGTTTGTTTTAAAATGGAACAAAGCTAACTTGGTAGATGTAAAGAATGCTTTGGTTTGTAAGGAATATATGTAACAAAAACAAACAGGACACTTTATTAATAGACCAATTTATTAGACAATTCAATATATCTGTATAAGTACACTTTTTTATACAGGTAATGCCTGATTTAAATACATACATATGTATTTAAATTAGTATATAGCAGTTTTAGATAATTATTGGCAATGACTGAATTAAANTTTAAATAACTTTATCAATTTAGTAATATTTAATCTCTACGAGGAAATCAAAAATTACTTAAATGACCATTATGTTTGAGATTACATATTATGTAATTTTTAAAATTAAGTCCTACATTTTTAAGATGATTAAAAAAAAATAATACGGATAGAAAATAATAACAGAGAAGTAATATATTGGTCATTTTAATTACATTGAATTCATAAAGTGTTTTTCAATAAATTTCTTCTACAGATGGTAGATTAAATTTACATATAGCATTTCATTTTTCTTCTTACTTTTATGTATTTTTACATTGTTTTTCCTTTGTGTTCATGTTTAGTTGTCAATTTTGCCATTGTTTTGTTTAGTGAATATGAAATAAGTAGTTTAATTTAAATTTTATTATAGAACTTTATCTGTAATTATAGCACATTTTAATTAAAGAATCGATTTAAAACAATGAATGAGTGAAATGTACTTATAATTTAAAAATTTCTAACTTTTAAGTTTGTTGTTCTTATTAACATTACTAACATTATTAAATCAATTGTTTCAATATCTGAAGACATTGAAATGTCAAATAATAAAAATAAAAAGATTTAAAATTGATATTATATTGCCTTTTTATTCACAGTTTAAGATGTTGATAACCTGCCAGAAAAATCAACAAATCTTGGCATCATCCTTTAACAAATAAACAGAAATATTATTATTGTTTGTAATTTTATAATAATTTATGATATAGATTATGTGATCAATTTCTTTTCATAAACTCTTTTTTTATGAATTCAATATATTCAATTTATAACAAAGATAATTTTAATATTTTAATTAGTTTTATTTAATTATCACAATATATAATACAAAAAAATTTGATATTTCATGCATAGTATTTAATTGTAAATGACAGTTTTTTTCTTAATTCAATGAAAAGCTTAATTGAAAACTCTACGTTATCTTTCATAGATATATTTTTATTAATTAAGACTATCAAGAGCAAACCTTACATATAAAACTCAAAAATCTTTAGCTAGCTAGTGTAATATTTATGATAAAGTTTTTTAAAGTTCTTAGATTGATATAAATGAAGATTTCAACATTACATATATATTAACTATACAAGTATACACTGCTTAATGATGAGGATACATTCCTAGAAATATGTCTTTAAGTGACTTCACCATTAAGCAAACATCATAGAGCAGGGATGGCCAACACGTAGACCGTGGTCGACCGGTCGACCGCAAAGGTTTTGAAAGTAGCCCGCAAAGCTAAAGTTGAACAATTTGCTTTCACTTAAATTAATGTTTAAAAATCTTAATTTGATAATTTATTCTTACAATAATAGACTGTCTGTGCAACATACCCATACTGTTTGTATTTATCCCAATGAACAATGCAAATGAATGTTAATGCATGCGTATATAAAAATCCTAAAATTGTTTGCCCGTATTCATAGTTGCCCGCAGACTATATTTTACCAAAAAAGTAGCCCCTAAGGGATAAAAGTTTGGCCACACCTGTTATAGAGTATACTTAAATAAATCTATATGATATAGTCAACTATTTATATAGATAAAATATAACACAATGATAAATATTTACTATATTTTATGGCATATAACACATTCCTAGTTCAGCATAGAATATTTAGGTAAAAGATATTTAGTGTATTTAATTTAAATTATCCTGTATATCCTATATCAAAGAAAGTAAAATTAGAATGCACACTTTTATTTACCAGGAAAAAAGAGGAGTTTAAGAAGTCATTTACAATTAAAATTTACCGTTAAAATATTCTACATGAATACATACAAAAGCTGCTNTCCAGATATTACAGGTTCCGACAAGTAAAGAATTTTTATAGTCATGCCACAAATAAGCTATATATTAATTATTGACCATTTGTGACATGCTATAACGAGCAAAAATTTAAAAAAACTAATAGGTAGGTTTAAAATTAATAAATACAAATGTATTCTGGCAGTGAATGAGTTAATTATGCTTTCTATTTGCAAATCTCCTCAACCTTAACACAAAATAAGAAAAAAAGTGAATTTTTAAGAAATTTGCGGGTTTTCCCAGGATAAGAAAAATTTCCCGGGTTAAAAAAACAACCGGGATCCCGGAATCCCGTTTCAGAAACCCTAGTCTGTACCTTTTGCATTCCATCAGGAATTGTATCTTAGCTCTAGCCCTAACAAGGGTTACAAGCTTTTTTCGATATGCATTAGTCGGCATAGCTAAATGTTAAATCAGAAACTCGACGTTCTTTCATTTATTAAACATATTAGCAGTATTGCATTATATAATCATATTAGCATTTATATTTTATTGCTTCCATTTTACATGTAATTCATATTTATATTTATTTATTTATAAATAATTTGTAGACAATTTAAAATACACATTTTATTATGGAGTCTTTTTTTTTTTTAAATTACAGATGTTTTTAGCATTAGGATATAAATACATAAAATGTTTTTATAAATTTTCGTCCAATGGCAATAATTATAGTTAAATATCTGAAGACAAAGTCCTTCCAAAAAAAGGAACCACCATTTATTATCTTCGTATTCCAGACTATACATTCTTGGTGACTGACCTTTCATTTTAGGCTACTGGTGGCTATTTAAAAAAGTTTTTATCTGAAAGTACAAATAATTTATTCAAGACTCTCATAATCACAAAAGTCTGTTATTAAATAAATCATTATATCAGTACAGAATTGTAAGTTATCAATAATAAATATATTAGTATATAGAATTACTTTCATAAAGTAAATATTACAAATTAAATTTATTACAAAATTATAAAAAGAGTTTTTAGATGTAAAGAAGAATTTTCAAATATGTACTGTACTTAGAAATTTATTTTTTAATTTATGTGAAGTGTTTTCATTAAGCAATATTTTGTTGTAATCAAACTTTTATTTTTAGATTATTGCTCTAAGATAAGATTTTCTTCAATAAAAATATATTTTAATTAATTTGAAATTTTTCTGTCATATAAATCTTTATTTAATAAATTAATTAAAATGAAATTTTAAAATAATTATTAGGTTTTATTCAACAGAAATTATTTATAATGAGACGATTGATGTAATGAAAAGATAGTTTAAAGGCGAGAGTTATTTCGTCTAAGATGATTTTTTCTACTTTTCTCAATCTTTCATTCCAACTTTTCATCATATTTTGAGCAAGAATTGGTTAATTAATGGAAAAAACAATTATAGATTTATAATTTGATTATAATAAATACAATTAACCCAATAATTACTTCAAATAGCTTTATTTTCCTTTATAGCACAATCAAGAAATCTAGTTGTTTGTTATTTAGAATTTAATTATTTTAGATGCAGATAATTATATTTATTTTTTTATCATTAATAAAATTTGAGAAAATTAAGTGTTTAAAAATTATTTCTGTTTAAAATACTAAAAATCAATATTTCTAGAGTTTGTAGAACAATTCTTGGACAAAAAAAAAAATAAGGAGTTTGACAATAATTTATACAAAATATGACCATTTGAGACTATAAATAAATATCAAAAATAATATAATTTCATTCAAAGAATTAATTCTGTACTAAATCTCTTAGTTTAGATTTGTCATTTACAGTTTTAAGCTCAGAAAATATAGAAAATTTGTATCCAAATATATTAATTAGAATAATAATTAATATACTTTGATATCAATGTTCTGTTTATTCTGGGTTTAAAATTTTAATTAATAATTAGAAAATATAATTAGAATTAATAGCATATATATGCATATAGTTTCTAATTTTTATGGAGTTGAAGAAATAATATATAAATGCAGAACTAAGAAAGTAATTAGCAATTAAGTTCAATATAATGTAAGGTCGGGAATTTTTCTATAAATTTACTAAAATTGTTAAGAATGTTAAATGAACAATTTAAATATATTTAAGAAAATGTTATTTAATTCTTATATAATATCTTATTGTTCAAATATAAAAATTTACACAAATATTTCTAAAATATTATATTTAAATATGTTCTGTTTTTATTTATAAAATTCAAAAGAAGAAAAATAAATATTAAAGTATAAAGTTACATTTTAAAAGGGAAAATTTGAAAGAGATGTTAATTTTATAGCAAATTAATTAATTAATTTTTCATTTTCATAATTGGTACTAATTAATTACAGATCAAATGAATGTTATTTTGAATACCAGTAGATGGTTGACTTCCTTAAGGGATTAACAGGAAAGAGAAGTAATTTGGACCTGGATTAAAACTAATTGCACATATCTTGTACTTGAGAATTAATCACTTTCTTTTAATTTTGATTGATAAATAATTAGAGAGAGAGAATTTTGAGTTTTAATTTAATTTGAAAGTTCAGAAAAATCTTTTGTGTGATTATTTGTATTTTTCTTTATTTTATATATTAAGTTTATTGTTTCAAATAAAATATATTTTTATTAATATACTTAGTTAAATTAATTAATTCTTAAATGGATCATAAACATCTTCATTTATATTATAACAAATTCATATTTCCTAGAAGAATTTTAAAATTATTTTAATATTTATTGTTGAATCTAAATGATAATTTTTATTGTTTTAATTTTAAATCTTATTTATTATATTCAAATATGTTGTTTGCCCTTTATGTTATGTTCTAATTTGTGTAAATCAGTATTTAAGTGTAATAAATTTTTAAACATACAGTAGACCCTCAATTTAACAGACTAATTGTGGAAGGATGTTTGCAATTGCTGAACATGTTTTAAAAACATATTAATAACAAACTTTCATGATACAGGAGGTATTAAAATGTTGTTATAATATACACTTATGAATAAAATATTATTATTATGCACATTGAATAATTTATACTCGTTAATGTATCTTATAACATATTCTATCCAAAAAAATAGGTTATAAATTTTCCTTTAAGACAGAAATTGTTTTTGTCCTTTAAATAATGTGAAGTTCATTAAATCTGCTATATGTAGCAGACATTTGATTTAATGAATTTCATTATTAACTAATAATTAAATATTCTAGTGACTGTTTTTATATAAATTGATTTAAAGTTTAATAACAGAAAAGTATAAAAGAAACTTTGGTTTCTTTCATGTCCTTTTTTTGTAATGGCATCATTCAATAATGCTATTAAAAAAAGAAAAGCTATGATATTTATAATAGTCTTAAGAACAAAATTGTTGAAAAATGCATCGTTGCTCTACTCTTGATATCTTTATTTCATAACGTAAAAAATTATATTCTACATACAGAATTGAAATTTATCTATAAATTATTATAGTTTGTATAAATGTGTGAATACTGGTTTAAATGCTGTAAAAATCACTAATAAAATATTATAGATTTACAGTGGCATGCCGTGACATTTGATGATAGGGAAGCTGTGTTTCTCTAAGAAGCCGACTCACAGGGGCAATCAGTTAATTGCGTGTCAGGACCCATTTGTATTCGTTTGTTTGATAAGCCATTAAAAACCATACACTTCTTTAAATGTATTTTTAATAGATTATCTGAATTATCTGACATTAAATAAACAAGTTCTATATAATTACCTCTGTTATTAGATTCAATAGATTCCCTATGCCCTCTAAATGCCAATTCTCGCTTTGAGAAAAAACATATAACATCTATTAATTTAGATATAATATATCTATTAGTCGTAATTATCTTGTTATAATTTTGAATATTTATTTTATATTGTTTACTAATGTTAAATTCTATTCTGCCTTGATTTCCAAATTGCTTTAATTTTATGAAAGAATTGGCATGACATTTACAAGTTTCATGTCTTTAGCTAGCTTTACTCAAATTATTTAAATCTTCAAAGCCATTCTTATTTCACACACTAATTTTATTTGAAAACAGTAGGCAAGGCCAACAAAACAATTTTTGCATTTCTATGCATCTACAAAGCCATTTTATGCCTTCATAAATTTTATCGTGAAAATGTCGAACAAATTTTTTTTGTTGATGTATTTATATTTAATTTAGGCATTGATCTTTCTCTTTTAATAATGTTTTCTTTTGCATTATATGGTCTTGAGCCAAAAGTTTTTTAAAATAAATTTTCAATATTATCACAATTACATTCTAAATCATTAGCCATGATATAAGGGCTAAAATTAAAAATAAAATTATTAAAACTTACTTGGTAAAATAAAAAGTGTGATGGATATACAATTATACATACCTGGTACAAAATATTCAATTGTATGAATATACTTTTAAAGAAAATTATAATTAAATATAGTTATGTGAAAAAATGTATATAAAAATAACAAAATATTTTTCACTTTTTAAATATTAAAACAACCCACTTAGTTAAAATTGCTCCCTACAAGTGGCTCATGGATGGAATCAGAGACGATCTAGGTAGGTGTGCAGTGCATGCATGCGTGCCAAATTCCGAGGGTGCCGATACTGGTTAATGTCAAGTGCCTCTTTTGTCGCATCACTAGTATACAGTATCTCAAAGGATGTATAAATTTTAAACGTTTCTTACCATAGCTGTAAAAATCTAAATATGTTAAACTTGATAGTCCTTTGTTTTCTAACTAATTAGTTTTAGGACCAGGTGTCCATGGAAATTTCCAAAATTTACAACTTTTCAGTCATTCTCATTGAACTGGAAAAATTTCTATCTTTATTACATCTAATATTACAAAGAAATCAGTCCCCGCGGTACTTGGCTAGATTGGTTCGGTTAAGCTTTTGTTTAAGTAAAATTCCAGCTCTTTCAGCAGGGTTTTATTTATATCCCTAATTCCTTAATCTCTTAATTATTTAACTACTACTTAAGTAGAAATAAGTTGAAACTGGTTACTTTGTACTTGAATATTTGTAGTCTTGGGAAACAATTGGAAAGACAAATTTTTATGACAATGGATACATAAATCGTAAATTTAAGGAAAATAAATTCTAGAGCTTTTATTGTACCTTGTGCATATCATTCATTAAATTTAGTTGTAAATGATGTTGCCAAAATAACGATTAATTTTTTAACATTGTACAAGAATTGTACATGTTTTTTTCTACATCCCCTTATAGATGGGACATACAAAATCATAATATCACTGGTTTAACATTGAAATCCATAAGTAATATAACATGGAAGAGCAGAATAAAAGAAGTATAAATATATCAAATATTTTAATGGATTTTTTTAAACTCCTGTCAACTATACAGAACTGTCATAAAAACATACGAGTAAATTCTTATCGGTTGGGTTAAGTTATAAATCTATTCATGATTCACATAATAGGGCAAGGGCAGCCAAATATCTAGCAGGCAGGTGGCTAACAGCCCAGAACCAGTCCTGGATAGAATCATTGGAAGCGTTATATGATATTTTGGTGTGTAGCTTCCACCAGCTAAACCAGTTGATGTTGGTGCTTCGTAAAGCGCATGCACAAATGCGTATAATCTGGCTATTTGGAAGCTGGCCCAGTTTCGACAATACAGCGCTTCCGTTCTGCCACTGATATTTGAATATACAATAGCAATCTTATCATTTTTTCACATGTAGTATAGAAATTTGTAATAAGATACACAATGCAGCTATAATAAAATATTAATTTTAATTCAAAGTACGTTAAAGTATGAAAATAATCACGCAATATGTATTTATATTTTAGAAAATACAAGGAAAGCGGCACTTTCACCGCTTCCAAGGACCACATGCCACTGTAGATTTATAATTCTTGAATAAATTCACTTAAACTTTATAAAATATAAATTCAATTTTTATAGAAATAATGAAAATATAAAATTAAAAAAAATAATAATAATGCTTTGTATTTTAAGATTTAATTGTGTTAAGAGCTATTTTTCTGAATAAATATTGTTCACAACTGGAAGAAAAGGAGTTTTAATTTTGATTAAATAATACTCAAAGCATGATATTGGTAAACATTTAAGTTTAGATAAGTGTAAAGAGAATGTGAAAACTTTCGTAATATTCTGTAAATCAACCAAATTAAGTAATAATGATGTAATATCATTCTCCTTTATCTCTTTAATATTCTCTGTATTCTCTTTCATGTATTATGAAAATTATTGCAGTAAATGATTAGAATTCAAAGTGATCTGCAAGTTGAAAAATTCATAAACCTTTGAATTATGTCATACATGTAATATATTTAATTAATTAAAACAAAGTACTCTAATATTAGATAAAATATTTATATATATTCCCATAAGCATATTTAACTCTTACATTTCTGTATTTTGTCAATTAATAATAAATTTGACAGCTGATTCTGTTATTTAAATTTAAGATATTTTACTCTCTCTTGTCTCTTCCTACATCCTACTGTATAAGAGTTAGATAAGAGAATAGTAACCTTTGCTTTATTTTTCTTATTCTACTATTTTCTAATGCTTTATCCACACTTTGTTTTATATGTCATGAAGTTAAAAAGTTTTGAAAGTTTCATACAAATATATATAAAATAAATAAAGCATTTTAATTTATATAATGAATTATTCATTATATAATGTTTTATAATATTTTTAAAACTCTTTCCACTCTGTGGACATTAAGAGGGATTTTTCTTTTTTACATTTTAAGTTGGCCCTATTTTGGCTAGGTCAACAATGAGTGATGATTCAAAAGTGCAAAAGACTGGAAAAATTCCTACAATGAGTATTTTTATAATAAACATGTAATTCATGTAATAAATTATTATTTTTATCCATTTTAAATATATTATACATCAAAAAGTTGAATGTTTTTTGGATATGGCTTTTGTAACCAATTGCATAGTATATAATTGTATATATATCTTTTAATATTACTAATAGTATAAAAATTAAAGCTTGTAAAAATAGTTTGATTATATTAATTTTATAAATGTAAAAGTACATAAGTCTTTTGAAGATGATAACACACCTATGAGTTACATTTATTGCCTCTGCTCTTGTAATCGTTATCATCATCATTGTCACAAAATAATTCAAATGTACTGATACAGAGTTTCATAAAAATATCTCATACAGCCACTACTGCATGGTTCTGCAAAAGTTACTTGCTAATCATTTTCATACTTTACATTATCTTTACCCAAAAAAATCACAATTGCATTCAGATACAATTTTTATAAGTTAATAATAAATATAAATTGCATGCAATTAAATGTTGTAAAATTTTCTGCATTATTAACTTATTTCAGTTTTACTTGTTACAATGTATATCAGAGAGAAGACTTTTAAGTGTGTTAAAATTAGAAACCTAAGTGTTTCAAGAAATTCTAGATGTCATTATTGTAAAAATATAGGTTTGAAATCTTGATTTCAGTTGCTTTGCAGTTGATTTGTTGTACAAATAATACAATATATTTGAACGAAACTTTAAACGTTATGTACTGAGTGTAATTGAAAACAAATACTCCAATGTCTTATTTATAAATCAGTGAAACCAAAATACTAATATGCTTAGATCAAAAAATCAAGTTTTGGCATAATTTTTTGACATTTGAATCACTGTGCAATGGGGGACAGCTGGGTGGTGAGAGATAGGACCTGACATCATCCATAAAAAATTCCTTGGGTGTTTTTTACTGCGTATATTTGATTCTTGATTCTCCAGAATAGTATGCTTTAACCACTATAGCCAAATAATCATTATCATTATAATTATTTTAAAACAGAATTTCAGATAAAATCATGAATTATATATATCTAAGAAATTTATTAAATCTTTGTTTAAAATACCTTTAAGAGCATTTGTTTTATAAAATTTATTGAATATATTATGCTAATATTTATGATCAACATGGAATTTTAGATTCAAACACTTACCTAAATAATACAACTCTGCATGAAATCAAAGAAATAAATATGCTAGACAGTATTAAGGACCAGCTTTTTAATGTTATTTAAACATTAATCAGAGCAACTGGTCCCATTTTCAGAATCTGAATAGAATGGAACAGTAGCATCAACAACACATTTTTAATTTGATTTTATTTTAATATAGAATTTTAGTTACAAATACCATTTTTTATATCCTTTGTTTTTCTTTTAATTACAGACTGTTTCTGTTGCTGGTCTTTGTGTTAATTTAGTTGGAATATTTGCTTTTCGACATGCACATACACACAGCCATGGTCATTCTCCCTCATCTAGTCATGGGCATGGACATAGTCACGGTCATGGTCACTCCCACTCTCATCATCATCATCATGCCGACAATACCAACTTACAAGGTTAAGTATTATTAAAAGTTTTTATTAATTCTATTCATTAATAACAATAATTTCTTAGATTTAATAGTATGTAAGAGTAAGGAAAGTCTAGTTAGCATGAAGATTGAATTGAATTTGATAACAGTTTTTATTTTTATTAGATTATAGTAATATCAGCTACTAACAACTTTATTTGAAAAGCATTTTTATAAGGAAGTAACAATTTTAGTCTTTCTTGGAAAACATATTTGACACTAATTATGGTGAACATATTACTTCTATATTTTTTATTATCCTTATATTAACAAACCACCCTATGATTTGCTGCAATGTTGGGCAGTGTGTTTTTGACTCACTTTTGGCAAGGGTAATATTAAATGTTAGAGTTGATGAATACATTTTGATAGCTGAGAAGTTAAAAGTTTCTGGAAAGCCTGAGAAAAGAGGTCATAAACATTAAGGACATTGTTACCTTTTTGATAATATGGAAGTGACTACTAAGGAAGAGTAAACTAGAATATAGAAATAGTTGATTTGCTACAAGGAGAATGCAATTTAAATGAGTTTGGAATGTGGAAAGAAAGTGTTGTTTTAGAACAAGAACATGTGCATGCTTTTGAATTTAAATTTTTCTGATGATGAATGAGAAACATCTGAAAGTGCCTAGTCAGAATTTTTGATGTGTGACTTCAGAAAGCAGAATTGTATGTAGTGCCAACATTTTAGATGATATGGAATGTGTTGGTGGGTTAAATACTTAAAGACAAGATTGCACCATTAGTAAAGATAATTCATTGAAGAAAAAACAATAGTATAAAAATGGAATTTTTAAAAATAACCATAGAAGCAATCTTATCCATTTTTAAAAATATATTTGAATATTTGTATATTGTAAAAATAAGATCACAGTTAATTTTATAAATTAGAAATAATGTTAAAAAATTACTATTTCATTGTAGGACTATTATTATAATAAGCAATTTCTTGCTGTTGATTTTTTTTATTTCAAGAAGAAAAGTTACACACAACATTGTTTTAGTTTGACACTTTTATATAATTAAATAATTAATTATAAATATGCAAATTCAATTTAAAGAATAATTTTACTGTTCATTATTATTAATTTAATTGAATTATTATGAATATTATTATAAAATTTTCATGTATGATAAAATGAATCTATACATAATTATGTTGTGCATAGAATTAATGAATGAATGAAAAGTATGTTAAATAATTAGTAGGAAAATATAGATTACTTAAATACTAATAATTAGATTAAAATTTTTTTGAGTAGCAGTTACAGGAATGAATCAAGGAAAAATACAAGACAAATTATAAATATATTTATTTTACTTCAAATTTGTATTCATTGATATATTGGATATTCAAAATATGAATTTGTTTGATTTAAAATGTGTGACATATTCTTTTAATTATTTATTATTATTTAATTTCACACAACTTTCAAGCATATGAAATTAAAAATATAAATATTTAATTTTTTTGTTATAATTCTGAATACCTTAGTTTTAGATTACTTAAAATTTTATTACAATGTAAGAATGACAATATATAATCTCTATAGGAATCATAAAATTTTCAAATTTTAATACAGTGTGTGATTGGTTAACAAACAGTTTGGACTGTGAAATTGAAACAATAAACACTTTTGCAAAAGATTTTTATATTCAGATAATGAACACCTGACAGAACAAACACAAGAAGAAGTGATGATGCGTTTAAGTTTTGTAAAACTATATTTTAATGGCATCTATACATGGTTTATGGAACAAGACTTTTACAGTTCTATACATAACTTTTGTACACTAGTTAATTTCTGTTCTCTGAATTTTTGTAAGTGCTGTTCTGATCTTTTTATTTAAAAAACTGATATTATTATGGGGCCTAAAAAGTGCAGAGTGTCATGAACTGTGTTCACTATAGAAACTAAACAAGAGATAATAGCCAAGGTAGAGAGTGGGCAGAAGATGTCTGATATTGTAGGCAGATGACTTCAACAGGTCTTACAAAAACTTTTAACATATAAGCGTTAAATTAGACACCTATGTCACTAAATTGACGAGCGCTTTCAACGATATACACTTTCGTCTTCTTCAGGTCATTAGAACCTTTTTTTGAATACAAAATTTTTAAAAACATTCCAATCTTAAATAGCAAATTTGGAATGATAGCAACGGTAGAATATAAACAGATATTTAAATAAAAATATGCGCGGTAGAATATAAACAGATATTTAAATAAAAATATGCGCGGTAGAATATAAACAGATATTTAAATAAAAA
>NW_019384328.1:316922-355936 GCF_000671375.1 Centruroides sculpturatus
CATGAACATTAAACAGAGAACCTTTCAACATCTATGAATTACTAATTGTAGTGAATTCTCGATATAGCGAACTCACGAAGGAATAAACTAAATTATTCACTATATCAAGAGTTGACTGTATACATAAAGAATTACAAGAAATCAATAAAACTGCTTACTATATCGAGTAGTCACTAAGCTAGATAATTGTGTCACCATCGGTGTGACATTTGTTCCCTTTTCCAGTAGTTGCTTAGCAACTGTGACGTAATAACACGTCAATCACTGCAGTGCTGCTATGATAACAATGAGCAGAGAGGAACTTAGGGTGACTGCCATCTAGTAACATCCTTTATAGTTAAAAATTTGTATAAAAAAAGAGAGAGAGGGGGGGGAAATTAATTTTATAAGTTTCTAAATTGTATTTTTTTAAAAATAAATTTGTAGGTATGTCTGGCTGTCTGTCTGTCTATGTTTTTTTTTTTTTAATCCTTTCAGACAAATATTCATTCACTTAAATGCAAGTATATCATTTTATATTAACTGAAAGCAATTATTTTAAAAGCATAATTAATGTTTTATTTAATGACAGTTTGGAAATCTGAATCATTTTTCTTTTCTGGTTGTGAGTAATCATAATCTCATTAAAGAGAAAATATATTTTTTTTTTCTTCCTCCTCCTCTTTTCTAAATTATGGTTATTGTGTTCCTGTTTAAAACTAAAAGAGAAAAAAACAAATTATTATAAAAAAAAAAAAAATACTAAACTAGCATAATGACAAAAAGAACTGGTGAAGAAATTTTTTTACTTTATACTCTTAAATTTCTTTTTTTTTTCTTAACCTTTAAATCACTTTAGTGATGAGGTGAAAATATCTTCTACCTTGCTATTCCAGAATTTGACAATTTAAATTGTGAACTCTTACCTAAGGCCATTTAACTGAAGGATAAAAAAAAAATAAAAATAAATTGTAAAATCAATTCTTGAAAGTTGAGCCAACTTGTAAGGAAAGTCGAAGAATAAAAATATTCCCAGAAAGGATGATTTATAAAATAATTTTAATCAATGAAGATTATTTTTATCGAGTGATTGCACTTTTCTCTCTCTCTCTTTCTTTCCTTTCTTTTTCTTTAATTATTTAATCAAAGTAGTGAGGATAATAGCAAAATTTTGATTTAATAAAAATCTACTTTTTAGAATAATTTCCATTATCTGTAAAAGTTATTATTGGATTATTTAAAAATTATTGAGTAACATAAAGAATTTCCAAGATAAGAAACATAATCAAATTTATGACATTTATCAAAGCGTTAAATAAAAGAAATGCAGATTTTTAAGTAATAATAGAGAAATTAAATAATGTATTCTATCAAATAACTTAAGAAGGATGATACACGCAAACTTCAAACTAAAAAATAAACTGCTTCAAAAGAATAATAATAATAAAAAAGAGAGGGTTGATCTGACAGAATTCACAAGAAACTGAAAAAGAAATGCAATTTTATAAGTTTTAAAGAACTTAAAAAATAATTTATATATACAATAGATATATATTATACGAGTAAACTTTAGAAATAAAACTATTTCTTCGTATTTGTGGTTATATTCGTACTTTAATAATAGATATATCAATGAAACTGAGACTTTAACGTGATAGTATGTACCACATCTCACAAGGAAGGAATCAGTTCTACTCGTCATTCATAATGATTGATACTGGCGGCACAATATGCAGGAAGGAAATGTGAACTCTAAATTGCTTTTATTACAGTTGTTGCCATATCTGTGGCCATGATTGATGACAACCTATTCTGGTATGCATACAACAGAATTGACAAAATTCACATTTCCAAAAAAGTATTTTTATCTATAAACAATACACAATTCACACTGATTTCTAACAAAAGAACATCTCTATTCTTACATTTTATATAACTAAAAATTTAATTATATGTTGGATAATAAATAGAAATTTTTAACAGCCAATGTATGCATGGAGTTAATCAAAATTAGATTTAAAAATTAATATAATTTCTTTTGATGTAATGCAATTTGTGTGCATGAATAAAGTGCATTTCGGAAAAAGAACTTTGCTTTTAAATATGTCAATTGTGTTAAGTTGTAAATGGCAATATGGATAACAAAAATTTTGGAGTTTAATTAAATACGAGAGAAATTTTTATTTTAGATATAAAATTTTTTAAAAGTTAAATTCAATAAGTAAGTAAGAAATTGTTATATAAATGAAAATTTAAATATTATTTTTAAATATACATCATATAAGACAAATAATTAAATATCATAATAACATTTTTCTTATATTTTTAAAAATCAAATGAAAATTAAATAAAAATGAAATTTAGCTTTCAACAAAAGTATTTGCTAATTAAAGATAAGAATTAAGCCACACAAAAAGAATCATTATTTTCTTTAATTTGCTGGGTGTGGGAAATGATTCTTTCATTAACTTTTATGTAGAGTATTAACAGTGAAGTCCTCACAATAAAAGGAACTGTGACAAGAGTTAGTTTAATGACATACTCATTAAACAATTACATTTGACCTTCTGGTGACATTGGAGTTCCACTTCTCTTGTTTATATACAAAAATACATTTATCACATTAATGAATAATAAAGTGAATGGAAATGTTGTAACCACACTGTTTTCTTGCACATTACATTGATAAGTACTTAAGACAAAAGTAAAGAATAAAATTATAAAATAATTGTGTGTAAAATATTAAAATTTCGATCTTTTTTGAATTATTGATTGCTTTGACTTTTATATTTTTATTATAATTATCTTCTAAATTAATTTGTATTTATTTTGTTATGTAATAATGTGATTAATATTAATTTTCCAAATTAAAAATTAATATAAAGGTTAGAAAATTTAAAGTAATAAAATATACAAAGATGACTCAAAAACAACAGATGTTAAAACTATACCAAGATTTTTATTGAGTTAATATGAACTATACAACATTTATATTGATATTTGTAACTGTTACAAAGTGTACAATTTAAACACATATATAAATATATTTTTATGTACAAAAGCACTATTAACAAAGCTAAAAATCAATGTAACTTTGTTTCGAAATTAACCCGATTACTGTTCTATAAATAATAATAATAAATTCATAATTTTGGCAAATTATCGTCTTACAATTTCTGTTTGATGATATCTTGTGCAACATGAAACAGAAAGGGGATGTTTGTAACAGAATATCTAAATTGCTTTTATTACAGTTGTTGCCATATCTCTAGTGGCTTTTGTTGTGATTGATGATAACATGGTTTGATAGTTAGTGCTCAAACCTGACATATGATGAAAATATTCTTCTTTTTCCACTTGTACAGTAAAATTAACAAAGCCAATGTCTTTAAATATTGTTTGAATCTGAAAAATAATAATAATTGTTATTATTAATAACATACAAAACATTTTATGTAAAAAAAAAGAAATTCAAATACAACAAATTATTTAAGTTTTATTTCAAAATTTACATTAAGAAATGATAACAAATTTGATATTCATGTTTGAAACAATTTTCAATTTTATATACAATTAGCTGAATTGTTTCGTTTCTATACCAAATTTGAGATTAATAAACAGCTATAAAGTCTGTTAATTCACAGATAAATTGGTTTCATTGTTATAATGCATTCACTTCAGTGTATAGAAGTTACTTGACAAACTTATGAAATTCATAGAAAATTTGAGTACAAACAGTTCATCAATAAATATGTTTATAACTGAAATGGCTGATTGACAGAATATCATTTGTAAAAAATGATTTTATAGCTTGAATTAAAGAAACGATTGAAACACTAAAATCTCAATGAGATATTACAACTTATATTTTGCTTTTACTTATATATATTATATTATTAACTTTCACTTATATTATATTCCCAAAAATAAATTCTGTATTTCTCTTTTCAAAACTGAATAAACTAAATAATCAAATAAAATTGCACAGTCAAAACAACTGAAATATTTACCTGATTTATAATTTTCTGTTCGCTAGCATCCGGTTTAACTTGAACATGAATAGTACCAGCTTTTATGACTGCAGAATGTTGCCAAAAATGTTGATTACTATAGGAAAGGACACCGTCTACAGTCATTACCTACATTCCAATATAAAATAAATTATTATTAATTAAATAAATTCACAAAAAGCAAAATTTTTTTTCCATTAAAATTAATTTAAAATTACCTTATTAAGAGCTGAAGATATTTCCTTTTCAAGTGCTCTGGGTACCCTTAATAACAAAACCAATGAAGAATGTTTTAGTAGTGGTAAAACACTTAAGAATATTAGAATTGAAATAAACAGAGAACAAATTGGATCTGCGATATAATAGCCAAAGTGCTCTATCAATAATGATGATGAAATGACTCCGATGCTTCCTAATGTATCCGCCAAGATATGTAGAAAAACACCTACAAATAAATAAATAGAATAATTTAATATAAAGACATTTATTACCTAAAAGATAATATAACATTAGGGATAAAAAAAATTTCCTAATAAAAACTTTACGTGGTATACTTATACTAACATTATCGAAGTATTAAAATTTTTGTCTCATTCCGCTTTACGTAATAAATAGCATTAACTTTATAAGAATTTTTGAGTGGATTTTAAAGTTGATCCACTTTGAAAAATGAGAGTTGCCAGAGAATTCATAAATCAAAAATCAGACTAGAATGACAAAACACAAAATGATTGATACATGATTTATGACCCCAATAACGTTGATATAATGCTAAAAAACATTGCTAATTTTTATATTAGTACAAAATTTAGATATGAATAAATCTATTTGTATAATATGAAAATAATTAGTTTAAAAAATTTATTAAAAATAAATTAAATTACAGTTTTTATTTTTCTTATTTTGAATTTATAAATAACAACGATAATAATAATATACAGTATTTAGCTCTTACATGCATATTGTCATTATTAAAAATTTACTATTATTTAATATTTGTTTTTTTTTATGTATGCAACAATTTTTATGCATTTACTTGTAGAAATAATTTTTTTAAAATTATTTTAAAATCCACAATAGATACATATAAAAATATTACAAAATGTAAAACACAAAAAAAGGAAGATTTTTCTATGTAGAGCCTTCTGTAACACACCTGTATTTGAGAATCCTTGTTTAACTCCAATAAGTCCTTTTTGTAGAAAACGGACTTACACTTTCAATCTTTCTCTCTCTTTGGATCTTCTTTAGGTCCAGATTTTCGTATAAAAGTACAAACCTAAGATACAAAGAGGGAGAAGGATCAAAAGTGTTAGTCCATTTTCTACAAAAATGACTTATTGGAGTTAAACAAGGATTCTCAAATACAGTTGTGTTATAGAAGGCTCTACATAGAAAAATCTTCCTTTTTTTTGTGTTTTTTACATTTTGTAATATTTTTATATGTATCTATTGTGGATTTTAAAATAATTTTTAAAAAATNAAGGATATACTATTTTTGCATTCTTTGCATAACTGAGGGATTTAATTGATTTGGCTTGAGAATAGCTCACACGTTTAAAAAAGTTAACACATTTATAATTGCATAAAGATTAAAACAATACAAAATTTAAAGACTAAACAACACAGAAAAAGGAAGATTTTTCTGTGTAGAGTCTTTCATTCATCCATTCACAACTATCAGAATGCAATTAACAATAGCAAAGTCAACCTTTTTCTAGTAGCTCTTTTCCACCAGTAAGCATGTAAATTGTCTAAAATTGTCTTTAATTGGATTTTTAAATAATTTTGAAAAAATCATTTCTGCAAGTTAAAATTTTTTACAAATATTCGTCATCTGAGGAATTTTTAGACAATTTGCATGTTTATGGATAGAAAAGAGCTTCTAAAGAAAAGTCAATTCTGCTATTGTTAAATGTTTTCTGATAATTGTGAATGGACAAATAGAAGACTCTACTATCACAAACTCTTTATAGATTGAAGTTGATTTTTTATGTATGCAACAATTTTTATGCATTTACTTGAAATTGGTTTGGATTTTCCANTATAATAAGCAATTTCTTGCTGTTGATTTTTTTTATTTCAAGAAGAAAAGTTACACACAACATTGTTTTAGTTTGACACTTTTATATAATTAAATAATTAATTATAAATATGCAAATTCAATTTAAAGAATAATTTTACTGTTCATTATTATTAATTTAATTGAATTATTATGAATATTATTATAAAATTTTCATGTATGATAAAATGAATCTATACATAATTATGTTGTGCATAGAATTAATGAATGAATGAAAAGTATGTTAAATAATTAGTAGGAAAATATAGATTACTTAAATACTAATAATTAGATTAAAATTTTTTTGAGTAGCAGTTACAGGAATGAATCAAGGAAAAATACAAGACAAATTATAAATATATTTATTTTACTTCAAATTTGTATTCATTGATATATTGGATATTCAAAATATGAATTTGTTTGATTTAAAATGTGTGACATATTCTTTTAATTATTTATTATTATTTAATTTCACACAACTTTCAAGCATATGAAATTAAAAATATAAATATTTAATTTTTTTGTTATAATTTTGAATACCTTAGTTTTAGATTACTTAAAATTTTATTACAATGTAAGAATGACAATATATAATCTCTATAGGAATCATAAAATTTTCAAATTTTAATACAGTGTGTGATTGGTTAACAAACAGTTTGGACTGTGAAATTGAAACAATAAACACTTTTGCAAAAGATTTTTATATTCAGATAATGAACACCTGACAGAACAAACACAAGAAGAAGTGATGATGCGTTTAAGTTTTGTAAAACTATATTTTAATGGCATCTATACATGGTTTATGGAACAAGACTTTTACAGTTCTATACATAACTTTTGTACACTAGTTAATTTCTGTTCTCTGAATTTTTGTAAGTGCTGTTCTGATCTTTTTATTTAAAAAACTGATATTATTATGGGGCCTAAAAAGTGCGGAGTGTCATGAACTGTGTTCACTATAGAAACTAAACAAGAGATAATAGCCAAGGTAGAGAGTGGGCAGAAGATGTCTGATATTGTAGGCAGATGACTTCAACAGGTCTTACAAAAACTTTTAACATATAAGCGTTAAATTAGACACCTATGTCACTAAATTGACGAGCGCTTTCAACGATATACACTTTCGTCTTCTTCAGGTCATTAGAACCTTTTTTTGAATACAAAATTTTTAAAAACATTCCAATCTTAAATAGCAAATTTGGAATGATAGCAATGATAGAATATAAACAGATATCTAAATAAAAATATGCGCGGTAGAATATAAACAGAAATTTAAATAAAAATATGCGCGGTAGAATATAAACAGATATTTAAATAAAAAACCTGCGCGTTTATGTTGCGCATGCGTTATACGCCTATATATTATGGATTTAGTTGCGGTACTTTATATAACTGTACAAACTGATCCACAAAGGGGGCAAATCCAGTGTGGGGGTGTTGCAAGGCTTTAATACGTTGGTGATAAGGGCTTCCCAGATATATACAAGATTTTTGTGGTTGCAATGTTTTAATATTACCACGTCATTCCACAGAGGGGTATGTTTGTGTTGTAGTACCATTCTGGCGAGTTCTGTGTCATTCCTGCCTTCTCTGATGGAACATTGATGCTCTGAAATGCGGTTAGCTAACATTCTGGTTGTCGCACCAATATAATGGGTGCGACCGCCTATATCATTCTCTAATGGAACTGAATACACCCCCGATTTTTCATTGGTGGATAAAGGATCTCTGTCGTTGGACAGCAACCTCCTAAGATTCGGCCGCGGAGAGATCGGCAGAAACAAATCATGTCGCCTAAAAATACGACAGATACGGAGGGTGACACGGCCAGAAAATGGTATCGCTGGCAGGACTATTGTGGACTCCCTCGGACGGTGTAGTGTGGTGGCGGGAAAGAGTGATGTTTTTACCTTATTTAAAATGTAATTAAATTTGGCTTTGCTGTAGCCCGCCTCATTTATCGCTTGGCAGATAATATTAAGTTCGGTGTCAATAGCCGCCTGGCTGGACGATAGGAGGAAGGCCCTTCTTATCAAAGGTGAAATTGCCGCATTGACGTAATGTTGCGGCTGGTATGCCGTGGCCGGGATTAGAGGAGGTACACCACTGAATTTGTGGAATACGGAGTATGTGGTGCTATTTCGGGATTTATTGATTTTTAGATCCAAGAAGGCAATTTCATTTTCCTTTTCCTTTTCCCAGGTGAAAGTAATAGTGGGATAAGTGGTCGCTAGACGGTCTTTGAAGGCAAGGAAATTTTCATGGGTGTCCTGCCAAGCCACAAGAATGTCGTCAACATATCTAAGATATAAAAGCGGATATTTTAACGTAATGGGAAATTTAAACATTTTGAACTCTATGTTTCTCATGATCAACTCCGCCAAAACCGCTGAAAGTGGTGAACCCATCGGGACTCCCTGTTGTTGTAGATATATTTGGCCCTTGAATTGAAAATAATTATTTTCGGAAATGAAAAGTAGGGCCTCACGTAATTCTAATACTTCTTGTGCTGTAAAACCGTTCTTGATTAGCATCGCGTTAGCCAGCATAACCGCCTCGAATTGCGGCACTGAGGGATAAAGGGCAACTACGTCCAATTTGTAGTATATATATTCGCTTTGCGGAATGTGGTCTAGTACAGAGGATATGTGGGTCTTCGCTGCAATCGAGGATGATGTAACTAAGTGGGAGGGAGGCAGGAGCCCACTTAATAACTTGGCTAGGGCTTTTTCAAGATGGAAGGCAGGGTGTGTCCTTTTATTAACTAATGGTCTTAGTGGCCAGCCCTCCTTATGTGTTTTAACCTCAAAAAAGAGTCTGGGACAAGCGACATTAGTTGGGGGATCAACTCGTCCGGGAAGAGCCGAAATGGTTGGAAGGGATATTATTTTTCTAACCTTTCTTAAGACAGTAGCAGTTGGATCAGCTTGTAAGAGTACTGCACAGGAATGGTTGAGAAAGTCGGTAGCCCTGTTTAGAAAATCTTTCTCTTTACATAACACAAACTTCTTCTCTTTATCCGAGATTAGAAGCCGTAGATTGTTTGCTTCTAAGTAGCGCTTTATATTATGGCTGTTGACATAATTTCCTCTGGTGTACATGAATTGCGGTTGTGATGTAAGTGCTGAAACAACAGAAAGTTCCATATTTGGGAACTTGGTTGAGGCTTGACAATTCTTCAACGCCGCTAGGGCTGCCGGGATCATGTCCGATGTGCTTGGACCACTTGGTGGAGGAATAAGCGTTAAATTAGACACCTAGTGACATAGGTGTCTAATTTAACGCTTATATGTTAAAAGTTTTTGTAATAAACGATTAGCGTGCTGTCCATTATCAAATTATATTCAACAGGTCTACAGTAGATACAGTCTTAGCTAAGAAAGATATAATCAAAAAGACTCAAGCAGATAAAGGAGTAATGAAAATTGCATCTGAGAAACAAAGATGTGTCATCCATGATAAAATAGAGAGATTGCTTTTAGTTTGTTATTACATGTAAATAAACACAAATAAAAAATTATATACTTTCTTACTATTTTTTGGGGTCTCCAGAATGAATTAATCAAATTCCCACAAAAATCTATGGTAAATCAATAATCAGTTAATGAACAATTTGGATAGCAAACATGGTCTTGAAACAGATTATGTTTGTTAATTGATCACCCACTGTATTTCCATATGTAAATATAGGTAGTATTAAAAGCGTAATACAGTGGAACCCCGGTTAATGAACGTACTCTGTTCCACGAGTCCGTTTGTTAACCGAAGCAATTTTTCCCATAGAAATTAATGCAAATACAATTGATCCGTTCTAGCCGTCAGTATTTTTGTAATTTTATTTGTAAAATGGGTTTTCTTTAATGAAAATATAGGAAAACGTGCTCATAAACAGTCTATCTACGTTAAATTTTCGGAAAAAAGGAAAGATTTGACGGGTATAAAAAACATCGCATACGATCGTTAAAGTTCTAAAATGACAGATAGCAGAAAAAATAGGCTAAATTATGAGCGAAAGGCTTATAGGTTTATCAACAATCTCGGATCAGAGTCGATGAACAGGTGTCAAATAAACGCCTCGGAACAAACCTTTCTCATGACCTGATCTGGTTTCAGTTTTCACCTGGAGACAAAGAAGAAAACAATCAGGAAGCGAGGAATGGGATGCAGGACAAATCGTAAGGTGAGATTCAAGGAAGAAATACTATAAAAACCCCGAGTATCAAGGTCAAAACACAGTTTTCCTAAAAATTCTGTGGCGATTAATCTGTGTCGTCTTCGTCTGGATTAAGCCTGAAGTCGTTTTCGCTAAAATTTGTGTTGTGTCTCGCGGACCACTCCAGTCTTGCGGCTCTGTCACCTACCATCGCTTCTGTGACCAAGCGAACCCATCTCGTCCACTCTGGGGTTACGACTGATCAGCTTGCACTATCGTAGAACCAGCGATACGCCACTCCTCAGTGCCGAGAGAAAATACTGTAGATAGCCATTTCCAACTACCTCAAATATGTAAGCATCTTCCCGTTCTAATAAACGATTTTCACTGTAAAATACTTGTCATCTTTGTCTCCTCCGCCATCACCAACGTACAAATGGACCCTAGACCATCACCGACACACGATTAACTGATTTTCCCTAAAAGTCTGCAAGCTTACAAATTTGACACAAAAAGCCGTTAAGTTCGTTATCCGAATTTTGTTCGTTATCCGAGACAAAATTTTTGCAAAATAATAGTTCGTTAACCGATTTGGTCGTTAACCAGGACGTTCGTTAACNAAAAAAATACTAAACTAGCATAATGACAAAAAGAACTGGTGAAGAAATTTTTTTACTTTATACTCTTAAATTTCTTTTTTTTTTCTTAACCTTTAAATCACTTTAGTGATGAGGTGAAAATATCTTCTACCTTGCTATTCCAGAATTTGACAATTTAAATTGTGAACTCTTACCTAAGGCCATTTAACTGAAGGATAAAAAAAAAATAAAAATAAATTGTAAAATCAATTCTTGAAAGTTGAGCCAACTTGTAAGGAAAGTCGAAGAATAAAAATATTCCCAGAAAGGATGATTTATAAAATAATTTTAATCAATGAAGATTATTTTTATCGAGTGATTGCACTTTTCTCTCTCTCTCTTTCTTTCCTTTCTTTTTCTTTAATTATTTAATCAAAGTAGTGAGGATAATAGCAAAATTTTGATTTAATAAAAATCTACTTTTTAGAATAATTTCCATTATCTGTAAAAGTTATTATTGGATTATTTAAAAATTATTGAGTAACATAAAGAATTTCCAAGATAAGAAACATAATCAAATTTATGACATTTATCAAAGCGTTAAATAAAAGAAATGCAGATTTTTAAGTAATAATAGAGAAATTAAATAATGTATTCTATCAAATAACTTAAGAAGGATGATACACGCAAACTTCAAACTAAAAAATAAACTGCTTCAAAAGAATAATAATAATAAAAAAGAGAGGGTTGATCTGACAGAATTCACAAGAAACTGAAAAAGAAATGCAATTTTATAAGTTTTAAAGAACTTAAAAAATAATTTATATATACAATAGATATATATTATACGAGTAAACTTTAGAAATAAAACTATTTCTTCGTATTTGTGGTTATATTCGTACTTTAATAATAGATATATCAATGAAACTGAGACTTTAACGTGATAGTATGTACCACATCTCACAAGGAAGGAATCAGTTCTACTCGTCATTCATAATGATTGATACTGGCGGCACAATATGCAGGAAGGAAATGTGAACTCTAAATTGCTTTTATTACAGTTGTTGCCATATCTGTGGCCATGATTGATGACAACCTATTCTGGTATGCATACAACAGAATTGACAAAATTCACATTTCCAAAAAAGTATTTTTATCTATAAACAATACACAATTCACACTGATTTCTAACAAAAGAACATCTCTATTCTTACATTTTATATAACTAAAAATTTAATTATATGTTGGATAATAAATAGAAATTTTTAACAGCCAATGTATGCATGGAGTTAATCAAAATTAGATTTAAAAATTAATATAATTTCTTTTGATGTAATGCAATTTGTGTGCATGAATAAAGTGCATTTCGGAAAAAGAACTTTGCTTTTAAATATGTCAATTGTGTTAAGTTGTAAATGGCAATATGGATAACAAAAATTTTGGAGTTTAATTAAATACGAGAGAAATTTTTATTTTAGATATAAAATTTTTTAAAAGTTAAATTCAATAAGTAAGTAAGAAATTGTTATATAAATGAAAATTTAAATATTATTTTTAAATATACATCATATAAGACAAATAATTAAATATCATAATAACATTTTTCTTATATTTTTAAAAATCAAATGAAAATTAAATAAAAATGAAATTTAGCTTTCAACAAAAGTATTTGCTAATTAAAGATAAGAATTAAGCCACACAAAAAGAATCATTATTTTCTTTAATTTGCTGGGTGTGGGAAATGATTCTTTCATTAACTTTTATGTAGAGTATTAACAGTGAAGTCCTCACAATAAAAGGAACTGTGACAAGAGTTAGTTTAATGACATACTCATTAAACAATTACATTTGACCTTCTGGTGACATTGGAGTTCCACTTCTCTTGTTTATATACAAAAATACATTTATCACATTAATGAATAATAAAGTGAATGGAAATGTTGTAACCACACTGTTTTCTTGCACATTACATTGATAAGTACTTAAGACAAAAGTAAAGAATAAAATTATAAAATAATTGTGTGTAAAATATTAAAATTTCGATCTTTTTTGAATTATTGATTGCTTTGACTTTTATATTTTTATTATAATTATCTTCTAAATTAATTTGTATTTATTTTGTTATGTAATAATGTGATTAATATTAATTTTCCAAATTAAAAATTAATATAAAGGTTAGAAAATTTAAAGTAATAAAATATACAAAGATGACTCAAAAACAACAGATGTTAAAACTATACCAAGATTTTTATTGAGTTAATATGAACTATACAACATTTATATTGATATTTGTAACTGTTACAAAGTGTACAATTTAAACACATATATAAATATATTTTTATGTACAAAAGCACTATTAACAAAGCTAAAAATCAATGTAACTTTGTTTCGAAATTAACCCGATTACTGTTCTATAAATAATAATAATAAATTCATAATTTTGGCAAATTATCGTCTTACAATTTCTGTTTGATGATATCTTGTGCAACATGAAACAGAAAGGGGATGTTTGTAACAGAATATCTAAATTGCTTTTATTACAGTTGTTGCCATATCTCTAGTGGCTTTTGTTGTGATTGATGATAACATGGTTTGATAGTTAGTGCTCAAACCTGACATATGATGAAAATATTCTTCTTTTTCCACTTGTACAGTAAAATTAACAAAGCCAATGTCTTTAAATATTGTTTGAATCTGAAAAATAATAATAATTGTTATTATTAATAACATACAAAACATTTTATGTAAAAAAAAAGAAATTCAAATACAACAAATTATTTAAGTTTTATTTCAAAATTTACATTAAGAAATGATAACAAATTTGATATTCATGTTTGAAACAATTTTCAATTTTATATACAATTAGCTGAATTGTTTCGTTTCTATACCAAATTTGAGATTAATAAACAGCTATAAAGTCTGTTAATTCACAGATAAATTGGTTTCATTGTTATAATGCATTCACTTCAGTGTATAGAAGTTACTTGACAAACTTATGAAATTCATAGAAAATTTGAGTACAAACAGTTCATCAATAAATATGTTTATAACTGAAATGGCTGATTGACAGAATATCATTTGTAAAAAATGATTTTATAGCTTGAATTAAAGAAACGATTGAAACACTAAAATCTCAATGAGATATTACAACTTATATTTTGCTTTTACTTATATATATTATATTATTAACTTTCACTTATATTATATTCCCAAAAATAAATTCTGTATTTCTCTTTTCAAAACTGAATAAACTAAATAATCAAATAAAATTGCACAGTCAAAACAACTGAAATATTTACCTGATTTATAATTTTCTGTTCGCTAGCATCCGGTTTAACTTGAACATGAATAGTACCAGCTTTTATGACTGCAGAATGTTGCCAAAAATGTTGATTACTATAGGAAAGGACACCGTCTACAGTCATTACCTACATTCCAATATAAAATAAATTATTATTAATTAAATAAATTCACAAAAAGCAAAATTTTTTTTCCATTAAAATTAATTTAAAATTACCTTATTAAGAGCTGAAGATATTTCCTTTTCAAGTGCTCTGGGTACCCTTAATAACAAAACCAATGAAGAATGTTTTAGTAGTGGTAAAACACTTAAGAATATTAGAATTGAAATAAACAGAGAACAAATTGGATCTGCGATATAATAGCCAAAGTGCTCTATCAATAATGATGATGAAATGACTCCGATGCTTCCTAATGTATCCGCCAAGATATGTAGAAAAACACCTACAAATAAATAAATAGAATAATTTAATATAAAGACATTTATTACCTAAAAGATAATATAACATTAGGGATAAAAAAAATTTCCTAATAAAAACTTTACGTGGTATACTTATACTAACATTATCGAAGTATTAAAATTTTTGTCTCATTCCGCTTTACGTAATAAATAGCATTAACTTTATAAGAATTTTTGAGTGGATTTTAAAGTTGATCCACTTTGAAAAATGAGAGTTGCCAGAGAATTCATAAATCAAAAATCAGACTAGAATGACAAAACACAAAATGATTGATACATGATTTATGACCCCAATAACGTTGATATAACGCTAAAAAACATTGCTAATTTTTATATTAGTACAAAATTTAGATATGAATAAATCTATTTGTATAATATGAAAATAATTAGTTTAAAAAATTTATTAAAAATAAATTAAATTACAGTTTTTATTTTTCTTATTTTGAATTTATAAATAATAACGATAATAATAATATACAGTATTTAGCTCTTACATGCATATTGTCATTATTAAAAATTTACTATTATTTAATATTTGTTTTTTTTTATGTACGCAACAATTTTTATGCATTTACTTGTAGAAATAATTTTTTTAAAATTATTTTAAAATCCACAATAGATACATATAAAAATATTACAAAATGTAAAACACAAAAAAAGGAAGATTTTTCTATGTAGAGCCTTCTGTAACACACCTGTATTTGAGAATCCTTGTTTAACTCCAATAAGTCCTTTTTGTAGAAAACGGACTTACACTTTCAATCTTTCTCTCTCTTTGGATCTTCTTTAGGTCCAGATTTTCGTATAAAAGTACAAACCTAAGATACAAAGAGGGAGAAGGATCAAAAGTGTTAGTCCATTTTCTACAAAAATGACTTATTGGAGTTAAACAAGGATTCTCAAATACAGTTGTGTTATAGAAGGCTCTACATAGAAAAATCTTCCTTTTTTTTTGTGTTTTACATTTTGTAATATTTTTATATGTATCTATTGTGGATTTTAAAATAATTTTTAAAAAATTATTTCTACAAGTAAATGCATAAAAATTGTTGCGTACATAAAAAAAAACAAATATTAAATAATAGTAAATTTTTAATAATGACAATATGCATGTAAGAGCTAAATACTGTATATTATTATTATCGTTATTATTTATAAATTCAAAATAAGAAAAATAAAAACTGTAATTTAATTTATTTTTAATAAATTTTTTAAACTAATTATTTTCATATTATACAAATAGATTTATTCATATCTAAATTTTGTACTAATATAAAAATTAGCAATGTTTTTTAGCATTATATCAACGTTATTGGGGTCATAAATCATGTATCAATCATTTTGTGTTTTGTCATTCTAGTCTGATTTTTGATTTATGAATTCTCTGGCAACTCTCATTTTTCAAAGTGGATCAACTTTAAAATCCACTCAAAAATTCTTATAAAGTTAATGCTATTTATTACGTAAAGCGGAATGAGACAAAAATTTTAATACTTCGATAATGTTAGTATAAGTATACCACGTAAAGTTTTTATTAGGAAATTTTTTTTATCCCTAATGTTATATTATCTTTTAGGTAATAAATGTCTTTATATTAAATTATTCTATTTATTTATTTGTAGGTGTTTTTCTACATATCTTGGCGGATACATTAGGAAGCATCGGAGTCATTTCATCATCATTATTGATAGAGCACTTTGGTTATTATATCGCAGATCCAATTTGTTCTCTGTTTATTTCAATTCTAATATTCTTAAGTGTTTTACCACTACTAAAACATTCTTCATTGGTTTTGTTATTAAGGGTACCCAGAGCACTTGAAAAGGAAATATCTTCAGCTCTTAATAAGGTAATTTTAAATTAATTTTAATGGAAAAAAAATTTTGCTTTTTGTGAATTTATTTAATTAATAATAATTTATTTTATATTGGAATGTAGGTAATGACTGTAGACGGTGTCCTTTCCTATAGTAATCAACATTTTTGGCAACATTCTGCAGTCATAAAAGCTGGTACTATTCATGTTCAAGTTAAACCGGATGCTAGCGAACAGAAAATTATAAATCAGGTAAATATTTCAGTTGTTTTGACTGTGCAATTTTATTTGATTATTTAGTTTATTCAGTTTTGAAAAGAGAAATACAGAATTTATTTTTGGGAATATAATATAAGTGAAAGTTAATAATATAATATATATAAGTAAAAGCAAAATATAAGTTGTAATATCTCATTGAGATTTTAGTGTTTCAATCATTTCTTTAATTCAAGCTATAAAATCATTTTTTACAAATGATATTCTGTCAATCAGCCATTTCAGTTATAAAAATATCTATTGATGAACTGTTTGTACTCAAATTTTCTATGAATTTCATAAGTTTGTCAAGTAACTTCTATACACTGAAGTGAATGCATTATAACAATGAAACCAATTTATCTGTGAATTAACAGACTTTATAGCTGTTTATTAATCTCAAATTTGGTATAGAAACGAAACAATTCAGCTAATTGTATATAAAATTGAAAATTGTTTCAAACATGAATATCAAATTTGTTATCATTTCTTAATGTAAATTTTGAAATAAAACTTAAATAATTTGTTGTATTTGAATTTCTTTTTTTTTACATAAAATGTTTTATATGCTATTAATAATAACAATTATTATTATTTTTCAGATTCAAACAATATTTAAAGACATTGGCTTTGTTAATTTTACTGTACAAGTGGAAAAAGAAGAATATTTTCATCATATGTCAGGTTTGAGCACTAACTATCAAACCATGTTATCATCAATCACAACAAAAGCCACTAGAGATATGGCAACAACTGTAATAAAAGCAATTTAGATATTCTGTTACAAACATCCCCTTTCTGTTTCATGTTGCACAAGATATCATCAAACAGAAATTGTAAGACGATAATTTGCCAAAATTATGAATTTATTATTATTATTTATAGAACAGTAATCGGGTTAATTTCAAAACAAAGTTACATTGATTTTTAGCTTTGTTAATAGTGCTTTTGTACATAAAAATATATTTATATATGTGTTTAAATTGTACACTTTGTAACAGTTACAAATATCAATATAAATGTTGTATAGTTCATATTAACTCAATAAAAATCTTGGTATAGTTTTAACATCTGTTGTTTTTGAGTCATCTTTGTATATTTTATTACTTTAAATTTTCTAACCTTTATATTAATTTTTAATTTGGAAAATTAATATTAATCACATTATTACATAACAAAATAAATACAAATTAATTTAGAAGATAATTATAATAAAAATATAAAAGTCAAAGCAATCAATAATTCAAAAAAGATCAAAATTTTAATATTTTACACACAATTATTTTATAATTTTATTCTTTACTTTTGTCTTAAGTACTTATCAATGTAATGTGCAAGAAAACAGTGTGGTTACAACATTTCCATTCACTTTATTATTCATTAATGTGATAAATGTATTTTTGTATATAAACAAGAGAAGTGGAACTCCAATGTCACCAGAAGGTCAAATGTAATTGTTTAATGAGTATGTCATTAAACTAACTCTTGTCACAGTTCCTTTTATTGTGAGGACTTCACTGTTAATACTCTACATAAAAGTTAATGAAAGAATCATTTCCCACACCCAGCAAATTAAAGAAAATAATGATTCTTTTTGTGTGGCTTAATTCTTATCTTTAATTAGCAAATACTTTTGTTGAAAGCTAAATTTCATTTTTATTTAATTTTCATTTGATTTTTAAAAATATAAGAAAAATGTTATTATNCGATTAACTGATTTTCCCTAAAAGTCTGCAAGCTTACAAATTTGACACAAAAAGCCGTTAAGTTCGTTATCCGAATTTTGTTCGTTATCCGAGACAAAATTTTTGCAAAATAATAGTTCGTTAACCGATTTGGTCATTAACCAGGACGTTCGTTAACTCGTGGGGTTCCACTGTATTTACTTGTTTAAATCTCTTTCCAAATGTGAGTAGGTTGTATTTGAATACAGTAAGTCCTCATTTAATATTATTTTGCTATAATGTTGTTGAGAAAAAATAAAAGTACATTTATAATCACTTAATTATTGTTGTTGAATTTTTTTTATAAATGGTAAAATTGATTCTGTGAGGTGGAAAATAAATGCTGAGATTGCAACATAATTCAATAATAATAATAATAACTAAATTTTTTTCTTGAAATCTGATTAATATAATTTGTATTATTTATTCATTATACCTTCACCTTTTTCAAATAATGTGAACCTATCCACAGTAACATCATATATGCCATCATTTAGTTTCAATGCAAATTGTAAACAAACTTGTCCTATTTGTATTCACCATTTTAAATTTATACAATGTCCATCAATGTCCTTTATAATTTTTTGCAATTGCCAATTGTTTGTTTTTGAACTGTGTGGCGATGAGGTGCTCTTTACAATTTTAATTTTGAAATCATTCATTTTCTTCTCATCTTTACCTGTCATTAATGATGAGAGTTAAGAATCCCTTTCCATACCACTGACTATCATTTGCTGATTTACCAAAAATTGGGGAAATAATTAACTTGTAAACTTTTATTGGCCAAATGGCTGAGATCATTAAGGTTTTAGCTTACCATTCTGTGGCTTGGGATTGAATCTGAGTAGTCAAAATACCTTAAGAATTTTTCATGGGTTGTCTGACCTGGATATGTTGGCTCTGTCCATTACCATGTAATTGACCATACAGATTTTTCTCCTGATCAAACCTATTGTTTGTTTGATGAGGAAAAAATATTCTATTAGTGACCACAATGCAGAAAGAGTCAAAAATGAAAAAAATTAATAATAATAAACTTGTTTGTTTTTATTAATCTTTCTTAAATGTATATATAGCTTAAATTCATTTCAATGTTTAATATTAGAAGTGTTTTGTATCTTTATTTAGAAGTTTCATAATGTTTTTGTAATAAGAATTATGCTGTAGAAATGTAACTCTTTTTATATCAATTCATCTATAATAGAAATTGTTTTCCATTGTATGTTAGTTTACTTAAAGTTGCATTTCCAAGAACTTAGTGACAATATTAAGTGAGGATTTATTATACATAATTGCAATTTTTGGGAGGCTGTTGTTTTTAGAACTGATAAAATAGAATTTAGTGACTGATTTTTGGGCTGCAATTTGAAAAAATTGTAGACTTATATATTCCCACTGTCGGTCATCTGTCCATCTATCTGTCTTTCAAGAACGGAGTTAGACAAAATTCAAGACCAGATATGGAAACCTTAAGGACAGTAGCCCCTGATTAACTATTGATATATATGAACTTCCAATGCAAACTGCAAGTCATATTACAGTGAGTGATCGGTTAGCGAACATAATCCATTCCAAGACTTTGTTCACTATCCGAATTGTTCGTTAACCAATTATCAATTTACCATAGGTTTGTATGGGAATTTGATTAATTTATTCTGGAGACCCCAAAAAATAAAATATATATACTTTCTTACTATGTTTATTTATATGTAATATTAAAAATACATATATATACACAGACTTGCATTTTTATTACTCATGTTTTTTTGTTTGTGGGGGTTAAATAATCTGCCTAATGTCGATTGCTTTTCTCTCTTCTTCAGGATTTTCAGAATTAATAGCATTGTAATTGTAGAGATCCCCAAGTCTATTAACCTCAACCTGGTTTGTATGCCATTCTAAGACCGTTGATCTGACATCCCCCACTTCTTCAAAAGATCTTTAATTAATAGCAGATATCAGTATTAATCCTCTTTTTCATAATGAAACATATCTCATCGAGTTTCTTCGTGTTCTTCATTCAAGAGTTCTTGGCATTCTTCTGTCATCAGATCTGTTTCAGGTTCCATTATGAGTTCTTCAATGTTCTTTATTTCTCAGATGTGATATTTGTTACTCCTTTAGCTGCTTGAGTTTTCTTAATTATACAGTACAGTATCTTTCTTAGATAAGATTGAACTGCACCCTACTGTAGATTTGTTCAAGCCATACTGCCCACTCTCTACCTTTGCTATTATACTCTCACCTTTCGAAAATAAAAACCAACGCAAATCTTAATGAGTGCCCGCCTGACAGTCTCGCAAATACTATAAAAGAATTATTTGTCAGAAAAATAAAAGGCTGGAATTACAAGGGAGTATTTCAAAGTTCGAGGAATACTATCTGATCAGCATATACCGGGTTGTGCTTTCAGGTAACATTTTGGAGTGCGGGAGACATTGACGTCTCCCGCGCTCCAAAATGTTACCTGAAAACAAAGGAAAATCAGTCAGTATTTGCTATTTTCGTCGCTTCCTTTTATGTTTGTTCAGTGAAGTGTTCTTTATCCAAACATGTGTTCGTTTCTGATCATAAAAATCTTTAGCAAAAGTGTTCATTATCTGATTTGTTCATTAACTGATCTGTTTGTTAACTGATCACCCACTGTATTTCAATTCTAAACTTCCCCCTGAAAGTAGTTAATAGATGACCAGCATGATTCTATTGTTAAATGAAAAGTATGATGTACAGAGGCAAACCACTACTAATTTGAGATGGAGAACATATATTTTAAATTAAATAAATTAAAAATATGATTAAAAATTGTAGCTTGGCATTGTGACAGTGCCTGGCTACAATAATTACTCATTGGAATTAATAAAATATTTCATAATTAATATAATAAATATAATTAATTAAACAAATATTCTGTATATTGATTCTAGAATTATTATAACAAAGTTAGTAATAGAGTATGATATTTGTAAATGATTTTATTAACTATTAACTTAATAAATTTTTTATATGAAATTGTATACAGAAGGGACTTTTCTCTTCTATTTATGAATCAGTGTTTTGCAAAAGAGTTGTGAAAAAAATATATGAATTTAATAGAATTTCTTTCTTAAAAAAATATCATGAAATTTTAATATATTTAATTAACAAGAGTTATTTTTAAAATATTGTTTTATTCAGAAATATACAATACAAAACAAGAATAATATTTGAATTAGAAAGTAAATACTTGCAATAAATGTTTAAATGCTAAATTTTGTAATGGTCTAATATTGAGTTTAAAAAAAAACAACATGAATTTATAAAAAACTGGAGTGCACCTAAATATTTTTTTAATAATTTATTATAAAAAATATACAAATTACCTGTGATAATGCAAATATATTAATTTAAATAGTTGTATTTCTTAAAGTTGTCTATGTTAAATTTATCATTTAATTAACACTCATAATTATTTATGTTAATATTAATTAATGAATTTTCTTTCTATAAACTTTATATTAATAAGTACATGACATATATTTAATTTATTCTAGCTGTATACAGTATATAATAAATATTTGCATAATGATGATATAATGCAAATTTGCAGCATGAAAAAAGTTTAACGTTATTGATACTAAAAAAGTTTAACGTTATTGANGATATTTAATTATCTGTCTTATATGATGTATATTTAAAAATAATATTTAAATTTTCATTTATATAACAATTTCTTACTTACTTATTGAATTTAACTTTTAAAAAATTTTATATCTAAAATAAAAATTTCTCTCGTATTTAATTAAACTCCAAAATTTTTGTTATCCATATTGCCATTTACAACTTAACACAATTGACATATTTAAAAGCAAAGTTCTTTTTCCGAAATGCACTTTATTCATGCACACAAATTGCATTACATCAAAAGAAATTATATTAATTTTTAAATCTAATTTTGATTAACTCCATGCATATATTGGCTGTTAAAAATTTCTATTTATTATCCAACATATAATTAAATTTTTAGTTATATAAAATGTAAGAATAGAGATGTTCTTTTGTTAGAAATCAGTGTGAATTGCGTATTGTTTATAGATAAAAATACTTTTTTGGAAATGTGAATTTTGTCAATTCTGTTGTATGCATACCAGAATAGGTTGTCATCAATCATGGCCACAGATATGGCAACAACTGTAATAAAAGCAATTTAGAGTTCACATTTCCTTCCTGCATATTGTGCCGCCAGTATCAATCATTATGAATGACGAGTAGAACTGATTCCTTCCTTGTGAGATGTGGTACATACTATCACGTTAAAGTCTCAGTTTCATTGATATATCTATTATTAAAGTACGAATATAACCACAAATACGAAGAAATAGTTTTATTTCTAAAGTTTACTCGTATAATATATATCTATTGTATATATAAATTATTTTTTAAGTTCTTTAAAACTTATAAAATTGCATTTCTTTTTCAGTTTCTTGTGAATTCTGTCAGATCAACCCTCTCTTTTTTATTATTATTATTCTTTTGAAGCAGTTTATTTTTTAGTTTGAAGTTTGCGTGTATCATCCTTCTTAAGTTATTTGATAGAATACATTATTTAATTTCTCTATTATTACTTAAAAATCTGCATTTCTTTTATTTAACGCTTTGATAAATGTCATAAATTTGATTATGTTTCTTATCTTGGAAATTCTTTATGTTACTCAATAATTTTTAAATAATCCAATAATAACTTTTACAGATAATGGAAATTATTCTAAAAAGTAGATTTTTATTAAATCAAAATTTTGCTATTATCCTCACTACTTTGATTAAATAATTAAAGAAAAAGAAAGGAAAGAAAGAGAGAGAGAGAAAAGTGCAATCACTCGATAAAAATAATCTTCATTGATTAAAATTATTTTATAAATCATCCTTTCTGGGAATATTTTTATTCTTCGACTTTCCTTACAAGTTGGCTCAACTTTCAAGAATTGATTTTACAATTTATTTTTATTTTTTTTTTATCCTTCAGTTAAATGGCCTTAGGTAAGAGTTCACAATTTAAATTGTCAAATTCTGGAATAGCAAGGTAGAAGATATTTTCACCTCATCACTAAAGTGATTTAAAGGTTAAGAAAAAAAAAAGAAATTTAAGAGTATAAAGTAAAAAAATTTCTTCACCAGTTCTTTTTGTCATTATGCTAGTTTAGTATTTTTTTTTTTTTTATAATAATTTGTTTTTTTCTCTTTTAGTTTTAAACAGGAACACAATAACCATAATTTAGAAAAGAGGAGGAGGAAGAAAAAAAAAATATATTTTCTCTTTAATGAGATTATGATTACTCACAACCAGAAAAGAAAAATGATTCAGATTTCCAAACTGTCATTAAATAAAACATTAATTATGCTTTTAAAATAATTGCTTTCAGTTAATATAAAATGATATACTTGCATTTAAGTGAATGAATATTTGTCTGAAAGGATTAAAAAAAAAAAAACATAGACAGACAGACAGCCAGACATACCTACAAATTTATTTTTAAAAAAATACAATTTAGAAACTTATAAAATTAATTTCCCCCCCCCTCTCTCTTTTTTTATACAAATTTTTAACTATAAAGGATGTTACTAGATGGCAGTCACCCTAAGTTCCTCTCTGCTCATTGTTATCATAGCAGCACTGCAGTGATTGACGTGTTATTACGTCACAGTTGCTAAGCAACTACTGGAAAAGGGAACAAATGTCACACCGATGGTGACACAATTATCTAGCTACGTTAATGGAAGTAAATGAAATCCTTGCTAAACGTTTCAGCAATGGAATCAATAATAAGGCATTCTGTTAAATCAATTTAACCTATTCTTAAGGGAAAGTTGGAAGATCACTTTTAAATTTCTCCATTTTATAAACAGAAATTATAATATTTAATTCAAATATATTCATTTATTAATTACAGACAATTAAATTTTATTATTATCTTAACATAAGTCTCTAACCAGTTTTCAGTGAGATGTTATTATTATGAATTTTAATAATTTTTTCTAATATATATATAATTTTCTAAGGCATTTTTCTTACTCTAGAATCTGTATTTTTTTTTCTTTTTTCAAGCTTAAAACATTGACAGAATTGGCACAAAGAAGAAAACTAACGATCCTGCTAAAGGTAGAAGTAATAGTGCTATCAGGTCTCAGCAGGTGTGGATACATTAATCACAAAACTTCATCAATAAACTAAACTATACAAGGGTTTGGTCTCTCTAAATCCAACAGATTTTCCAGACAGGTTTTTGTCTGTCATGAATAATTTACAGTTTTCAATATTACTTTTATACTAAAATAGTTAACCCCAAAAAATTCTCTAATGGTTTTCATAGAATGAATCCAACACTGGCACCGTGATGTCTAGTATAAAAGGTAAAGAATAAACTAGAACTTTTACCCATGATTGGACGTTTGTCTTTCTCTATTGACATCTGGTGCCACATGTTAAGATTCTTTGCTTGGGAGATACAGCAAATAGGATTTCACCTCCTGAAAAAAGAAAATAGTAGTTTTCATTTTTTTTCCTTTTATTCTTTTTTTTTTATTTTTATTTTTTTAGATATATTTATTCCGTTGAAGTCTTTCTGATCTGAAAAGTCGTCTTNTGGTGAAGACTAAGATTTAAAAAAATTAAAGACTACAATGAAATATATAGATTAACCTCACTTCAGTTTTTGAGCTGAACTTTAGCATTATTGTATTTTATGGCATATATGAATCAACTTTTGTCCAAAGACTCAAAATATTGTTCTGCATCTTATATGTGAAATTGCAATTTCCCATAGGCTAATGAATTCCCCAAACAGTCTTCAGTAGGTTACAGATAACCTCTACCTAGTCCACTCTTGAATAAAAAAATATATGTGCAACATTTATAATAAAATGCTTAATTAATTAAACATGTTATTATTATTATTTGCTATAGCTAAGCAGATTTTGCATGTAATCATGTATATCTGATATATTTTATAATTGTAAATGACTTCTTTTAAACGTCTCTTTTTCTCTAAGTAAGTATGCATTCTAATTTTACTTTTTAAAGCAGAATACAGTAAAATTTTTGGGACTGAGTGCCAAAGGTGCAGGACGGTTTAATTAAATTACATACAGTACACTAAATACTTTATCCTGAATATTATGTGCTGAAATGGAGGTGAATCATACTATATATGAAATTATATTACAATTCATTAATCAGATATTTGTGATTTTATGTAAATTACTAAAATAAGTAACAAGTTATAATTGAAACTATATTAATATCTGTATAAGTGAGCTGAATTATTAAAGTAAATTTTTGATTCTTGGAATATAAATTTGTCACTAATCAAATTGATAGTTTAGTTGCAAATTAGATTTTTATTATTACAAACAGTAAAAGCTTTAGGAGCTTAGAAATTTATTTCAAATTATACATTTTTCTTATTTTTCAGTTATCATTGGTGCATATGAATAAGAACATGAGATAAAATGTTTCAAGATGTTGTTGAATGTTGTGATTTAGGCTATTATTTACAGGCTGAGGATTAGGTTTAGTGAAGTGTTTTTCGGTTTTCTGAAGGGTTTGTTTGTTGATTTTTACAGAAGGTTATGACAAGGATTAACTTAAATGAATTGTATTGTTTAATTGTGTATGTAATTAATTTCCCCTTATTAAATTTATTTAATGTGTGAGAGCCCGGACCTGATGAAATTTTTGCAATTATCTTAAAAATTTGTGGAAAAAATTTTCCCATGATTGTCCAAGTGCCTACAGAGGCAACTGTTTGCGCAAAAAAAGGTTTTTGTGTCTGTCCATAAGACACAGTGATGTCAGTCCCAACAACTTTGCCATCACAAATGCAGTGTCAACCTTTTGGTCCCGTGGTGCGGAAGCATAGGGGGCACTTTGTGCATTGTCACAAATGTTTTCCATGTCTTATGTGCATTTACTTAACAAAGGCTAGAGATTTGTCTGGGTTAAAAGATTTTATCATTTAGTTGATATTGTTTATGTTAAAAAATGTACAGGAAAATCATATGAATGATATAGCTAATACTGGATTATATAATAATTCAGATATTTAATTATATAAAGAGTAAAANCCCAATAAATATTACTGATTAAATTTTACATTTGGTTTATGTTAAAGCCGCTTTACCAGCAAACGCGCCATTACTCCAGGTATATATAAAAAAAATTTTATAAAGTAGTCGATATAAACACAAGGTTTTTCTGTCAGCAAACTTAGGTGATAGCTTTCTATTCCGGAATATAAAACTGTCATATATTGAAGTTGAATGACACGCAGGGGTTCTTTAATACACGATTCTGTCAAAATGCCAGACAGGTTATACGCAAGTCACATACAACAACGGAAACTTCAACTCTTTCAATACGTCTCTAACCCCCCCATTTTACCTCCTTATACAGAAATTTAATAGACGAAGAAACGGTGTTCCATATTTGAAAATCAATTTTCTGTCAAGCTTGACTGAAAAGTCGAAATTTTGTTAGCCCTTTCCTTCCTTTTGTGGAGGAATTAATTCCTGGATATCCAATCGATTGATATATTTCATGTTTCTACAAAGTAACTAATAGCATTTTAAATTTTATTTATTTTCATATAAATTGTCTTGTAAGCAGTGGCGCATTATCCTGTGGACAAAAAAAAGGGCAATTGCCTGTAGCCCATACCAAAAAGGGGGACCCCAAACAGATCTTTTATAAGAAAATATTTTCTCTCCAAAAAATTTATCCGAAGAAAAATGAGTATAATCAACACTGTACGTGGGGCCTCCTTATTCAAATTTGCCTGGGAGACCACGAAGCTGTAACCTCTTGTAAATTTCCTTAACAAGTTTCTTCAGTAATTTCTTTAATAGTAGATGATCCTTAAAATACATTCTATACTTGTTGAGTAATCTTCCTTGAACTTATTTCCTGAATACTTTTTTTTAACGCTTTCCAATGTCTGCACCATTGGGATACCATTAAATCATACACAGTCCAGGAAATGCCTCAAGTTACACTACTTTTTTTTTTGCACTGGTTGGAGAGATTTTTCAGCTCTTTTATACTAACGACAGGATCTTTTAACTTTTCTGCATTAGTTGGAAAGTGCCTTGCTGCTCTTTTTCACCTGTATGGCAAAATATTCAGTTGTGAAGGCGAGAATTTGCAAAGATATCTTTTTACCTCAAATCGAGCTGCACCAAGTTGATATTCTTGTAATATATTTTCGTAACATATTTAATCCAAATTTTCCACATTTTCAAAACGAGTTTTCACTAGATTTTTACATAACTTTTCAGATTTAAATCTACCTTCAAGCTAAGAGTGGTGCAAAGATGTGAAAGTCTCGAAGGAACTATGCTTTACTTACTCGTTTATATCCCAAGTAGGTATGTGAAAGAAAATTTTTATCGATAAGCCACTAATGATAGTCTTTTGTTCATTTTATTTCTATCTCACTTATTAAAGCTTTTAATGTCTCCCAATAGAATCTCATTGTTTCATTTCCCTTAACAAATTATAATTTATAAAGGACAAAAGAGATTACTCGACAATTAAAATTTTATCTAGTGATGAAGAATTTGATTTTTAAACACGAAAAAAAAAAATTGGATATAAAGAACAGGAAGAGTATTTCTCTTCGCCTACTTGACTGAAAATTTTACTACAATCTGTTCCAGTCCCACACATGTTTCAGTTTAAAACTCAAAAGTTGCTTTCTTCAAAATATAAAAATAAAATAAAATAAAAAAATTCTTATAGAATCTTTCAAGTGCAAGGAAATTCTTTCATATTATCTTTTAGGTAATAAATGTCTTTATATTAAATTATTCTATTTATTTATTTGTAGGTGTTTTTCTACATATCTTGGCGGATACATTAGGAAGCATCGGAGTCATTTCATCATCATTATTGATAGAGCACTTTGGCTATTATATCGCAGATCCAATTTGTTCTCTGTTTATTTCAATTCTAATATTCTTAAGTGTTTTACCACTACTAAAACATTCTTCATTGGTTTTGTTATTAAGGGTACCCAGAGCACTTGAAAAGGAAATATCTTCAGCTCTTAATAAGGTAATTTTAAATTAATTTTAATGGAAAAAAAATTTTGCTTTTTGTGAATTTATTTAATTAATAATAATTTATTTTATATTGGAATGTAGGTAATGACTGTAGACGGTGTCCTTTCCTATAGTAATCAACATTTTTGGCAACATTCTGCAGTCATAAAAGCTGGTACTATTCATGTTCAAGTTAAACCGGATGCTAGCGAACAGAAAATTATAAATCAGGTAAATATTTCAGTTGTTTTGACTGTGCAATTTTATTTGATTATTTAGTTTATTCAGTTTTGAAAAGAGAAATACAGAATTTATTTTTGGGAATATAATATAAGTGAAAGTTAATAATATAATATATATAAGTAAAAGCAAAATATAAGTTGTAATATCTCATTGAGATTTTAGTGTTTCAATCGTTTCTTTAATTCAAGCTATAAAATCATTTTTTACAAATGATATTCTGTCAATCAGCCATTTCAGNTACAGATTTTTCTCCTGATCAAACCTATTGTTTGTTTGATGAGGAAAAAATATTCTATTAGTGACCACAATGCAGAAAGAGTCAAAAATGAAAAACACAAAATCCATAAAGTGCTCTATTAAATCATCCAAAGCTCTTTCTCGTTTTCTTTATTTTTAATAAATTTTTTAAACTAATTATTTTCATATTATACAAATAGATTTATTCATATCTAAATTTTGTACTAATATAAAAATTAGCAATGTTTTTTAGCATTATATCAACGTTATTGGGGTCATAAATCATGTATCAATCATTTTGTGTTTTGTCATTCTAGTCTGATTTTTGATTTATGAATTCTCTGGCAACTCTCATTTTTCAAAGTGGATCAACTTTAAAATCCACTCAAAAATTCTTATAAAGTTAATGCTATTTATTACGTAAAGCGGAATGAGACAAAAATTTTAATACTTCGATAATGTTAGTATAAGTATACCACGTAAAGTTTTTATTAGGAAATTTTTTTTATCCCTAATGTTATATTATCTTTTAGGTAATAAATGTCTTTATATTAAATTATTCTATTTATTTATTTGTAGGTGTTTTTCTACATATCTTGGCGGATACATTAGGAAGCATCGGAGTCATTTCATCATCATTATTGATAGAGCACTTTGGCTATTATATCGCAGATCCAATTTGTTCTCTGTTTATTTCAATTCTAATATTCTTAAGTGTTTTACCACTACTAAAACATTCTTCATTGGTTTTGTTATTAAGGGTACCCAGAGCACTTGAAAAGGAAATATCTTCAGCTCTTAATAAGGTAATTTTAAATTAATTTTAATGGAAAAAAAATTTTGCTTTTTGTGAATTTATTTAATTAATAATAATTTATTTTATATTGGAATGTAGGTAATGACTGTAGACGGTGTCCTTTCCTATAGTAATCAACATTTTTGGCAACATTCTGCAGTCATAAAAGCTGGTACTATTCATGTTCAAGTTAAACCGGATGCTAGCGAACAGAAAATTATAAATCAGGTAAATATTTCAGTTGTTTTGACTGTGCAATTTTATTTGATTATTTAGTTTATTCAGTTTTGAAAAGAGAAATACAGAATTTATTTTTGGGAATATAATATAAGTGAAAGTTAATAATATAATATATATAAGTAAAAGCAAAATATAAGTTGTAATATCTCATTGAGATTTTAGTGTTTCAATCGTTTCTTTAATTCAAGCTATAAAATCATTTTTTACAAATGATATTCTGTCAATCAGCCATTTCAGTTATAAACATATTTATTGATGAACTGTTTGTACTCAAATTTTCTATGAATTTCATAAGTTTGTCAAGTAACTTCTATACACTGAAGTGAATGCATTATAACAATGAAACCAATTTATCTGTGAATTAACAGACTTTATAGCTGTTTATTAATCTCAAATTTGGTATAGAAACGAAACAATTCAGCTAATTGTATATAAAATTGAAAATTGTTTCAAACATGAATATCAAATTTGTTATCATTTCTTAATGTAAATTTTGAAATAAAACTTAAATAATTTGTTGTATTTGAATTTCTTTTTTTTTACATAAAATGTTTTGTATGTTATTAATAATAACAATTATTATTATTTTTCAGATTCAAACAATATTTAAAGACATTGGCTTTGTTAATTTTACTGTACAAGTGGAAAAAGAAGAATATTTTCATCATATGTCAGGTTTGAGCACTAACTATCAAACCATGTTATCATCAATCACAACAAAAGCCACTAGAGATATGGCAACAACTGTAATAAAAGCAATTTAGATATTCTGTTACAAACATCCCCTTTCTGTTTCATGTTGCACAAGATATCATCAAACAGAAATTGTAAGACGATAATTTGCCAAAATTATGAATTTATTATTATTATTTATAGAACAGTAATCGGGTTAATTTCGAAACAAAGTTACATTGATTTTTAGCTTTGTTAATAGTGCTTTTGTACATAAAAATATATTTATATATGTGTTTAAATTGTACACTTTGTAACAGTTACAAATATCAATATAAATGTTGTATAGTTCATATTAACTCAATAAAAATCTTGGTATAGTTTTAACATCTGTTGTTTTTGAGTCATCTTTGTATATTTTATTACTTTAAATTTTCTAACCTTTATATTAATTTTTAATTTGGAAAATTAATATTAATCACATTATTACATAACAAAATAAATACAAATTAATTTAGAAGATAATTATAATAAAAATATAAAAGTCAAAGCAATCAATAATTCAAAAAAGATCGAAATTTTAATATTTTACACACAATTATTTTATAATTTTATTCTTTACTTTTGTCTTAAGTACTTATCAATGTAATGTGCAAGAAAACAGTGTGGTTACAACATTTCCATTCACTTTATTATTCATTAATGTGATAAATGTATTTTTGTATATAAACAAGAGAAGTGGAACTCCAATGTCACCAGAAGGTCAAATGTAATTGTTTAATGAGTATGTCATTAAACTAACTCTTGTCACAGTTCCTTTTATTGTGAGGACTTCACTGTTAATACTCTACATAAAAGTTAATGAAAGAATCATTTCCCACACCCAGCAAATTAAAGAAAATAATGATTCTTTTTGTGTGGCTTAATTCTTATCTTTAATTAGCAAATACTTTTGTTGAAAGCTAAATTTCATTTTTATTTAATTTTCATTTGATTTTTAAAAATATAAGAAAAATGTTATTATGATATTTAATTATTTGTCTTATATGATGTATATTTAAAAATAATATTTAAATTTTCATTTATATAACAATTTCTTACTTACTTATTGAATTTAACTTTTAAAAAATTTTATATCTAAAATAAAAATTTCTCTCGTATTTAATTAAACTCCAAAATTTTTGTTATCCATATTGCCATTTACAACTTAACACAATTGACATATTTAAAAGCAAAGTTCTTTTTCCGAAATGCACTTTATTCATGCACACAAATTGCATTACATCAAAAGAAATTATATTAATTTTTAAATCTAATTTTGATTAACTCCATGCATACATTGGCTGTTAAAAATTTCTATTTATTATCCAACATATAATTAAATTTTTAGTTATATAAAATGTAAGAATAGAGATGTTCTTTTGTTAGAAATCAGTGTGAATTGTGTATTGTTTATAGATAAAAATACTTTTTTGGAAATGTGAATTTTGTCAATTCTGTTGTATGCATACCAGAATAGGTTGTCATCAATCATGGCCACAGATATGGCAACAACTGTAATAAAAGCAATTTAGAGTTCACATTTCCTTCCTGCATATTGTGCCGCCAGTATCAATCATTATGAATGACGAGTAGAACTGATTCCTTCCTTGTGAGATGTGGTACATACTATCACGTTAAAGTCTCAGTTTCATTGATATATCTATTATTAAAGTACGAATATAACCACAAATACGAAGAAATAGTTTTATTTCTAAAGTTTACTCGTATAATATATATCTATTGTATATATAAATTATTTTTTAAGTTCTTTAAAACTTATAAAATTGCATTTCTTTTTCAGTTTCTTGTGAATTCTGTCAGATCAACCCTCTCTTTTTTATTATTATTATTCTTTTGAAGCAGTTTATTTTTTAGTTTGAAGTTTGCGTGTATCATCCTTCTTAAGTTATTTGATAGAATACATTATTTAATTTCTCTATTATTACTTAAAAATCTGCATTTCTTTTATTTAACGCTTTGATAAATGTCATAAATTTGATTATGTTTCTTATCTTGGAAATTCTTTATGTTACTCAATAATTTTTAAATAATCCAATAATAACTTTTACAGATAATGGAAATTATTCTAAAAAGTAGATTTTTATTAAATCAAAATTTTGCTATTATCCTCACTACTTTGATTAAATAATTAAAGAAAAAGAAAGGAAAGAAAGAGAGAGAGAGAAAAGTGCAATCACTCGATAAAAATAATCTTCATTGATTAAAATTATTTTATAAATCATCCTTTCTGGGAATATTTTTATTCTTCGACTTTCCTTACAAGTTGGCTCAACTTTCAAGAATTGATTTTACAATTTATTTTTATTTTTTTTTTATCCTTCAGTTAAATGGCCTTAGGTAAGAGTTCACAATTTAAATTGTCAAATTCTGGAATAGCAAGGTAGAAGATATTTTCACCTCATCACTAAAGTGATTTAAAGGTTAAGAAAAAAAAAAGAAATTTAAGAGTATAAAGTAAAAAAATTTCTTCACCAGTTCTTTTTGTCATTATGCTAGTTTAGTATTTTTTTTTTTTTTATAATAATTTGTTTTTTTCTCTTTTAGTTTTAAACAGGAACACAATAACCATAATTTAGAAAAGAGGAGGAGGAAGAAAAAAAAAATATATTTTCTCTTTAATGAGATTATGATTACTCACAACCAGAAAAGAAAAATGATTCAGATTTCCAAACTGTCATTAAATAAAACATTAATTATGCTTTTAAAATAATTGCTTTCAGTTAATATAAAATGATATACTTGCATTTAAGTGAATGAATATTTGTCTGAAAGGATTAAAAAAAAAAAAACATAGACAGACAGACAGCCAGACATACCTACAAATTTATTTTTAAAAAAATACAATTTAGAAACTTATAAAATTAATTTCCCCCCCCCTCTCTCTTTTTTTATACAAATTTTTAACTATAAAGGATGTTACTAGATGGCAGTCACCCTAAGTTCCTCTCTGCTCATTGTTATCATAGCAGCACTGCAGTGATTGACGTGTTATTACGTCACAGTTGCTAAGCAACTACTGGAAAAGGGAACAAATGTCACACCGATGGTGACACAATTATCTAGCTACGTTAATGGAAGTAAATGAAATCCTTGCTAAACGTTTCAGCAATGGAATCAATAATAAGGCATTCTGTTAAATCAATTTAACCTATTCTTAAGGGAAAGTTGGAAGATCACTTTTAAATTTCTCCATTTTATAAACAGAAATTATAATATTTAATTCAAATATATTCATTTATTAATTACAGACAATTAAATTTTATTATTATCTTAACATAAGTCTCTAACCAGTTTTCAGTGAGATGTTATTATTATGAATTTTAATAATTTTTTCTAATATATATATAATTTTCTAAGGCATTTTTCTTACTCTAGAATCTGTATTTTTTTTCTTTTTTCAAGCTTAAAACATTGACAGAATTGGCACAAAGAAGAAAACTAACGATCCTGCTAAAGGTAGAAGTAATAGTGCTATCAGGTCTCAGCAGGTGTGGATACATTAATCACAAAACTTCATCAATAAACTAAACTATACAAGGGTTTGGTCTCTCTAAATCCAACAGATTTTCCAGACAGGTTTTTGTCTGTCATGAATAATTTACAGTTTTCAATATTACTTTTATACTAAAATAGTTAACCCCAAAAAATTCTCTAATGGTTTTCATAGAATGAATCCAACACTGGCACCGTGATGTCTAGTATAAAAGGTAAAGAATAAACTAGAACTTTTACCCATGATTGGACGTTTGTCTTTCTCTATTGACATCTGGTGCCACATGTTAAGATTCTTTGCTTGGGAGATACAGCAAATAGGATTTCACCTCCTGAAAAAAGAAAATAGTAGTTTTCATTTTTTTTCCTTTTATTCTTTTTTTTTTATTTTTATTTTTTTAGATATATTTATTCCGTTGAAGTCTTTCTGATCTGAAAAGTCGTCTTTCGAATTCTAAAGTTTCTTTATTTAAAAAAAAAAAAAAAAAAAAAATAGCCTAACTTTAATGCTACTCAAACGATTGAAATGGTACCTTTGTCTGAAAATGTCACATCCAGACCAAAGTATAACATTACGAAACAATTTTTTTTCTTAATTCTTAGTTCTTACTTTGATGATTTTTTAACCATTTTTTCCCCTCTCCTCTCCTTTTATTTTTCTATTTTAATCTTATGAATTTTAACTTTTGGAATTTTTGAAGCATATATATATTAAAGAATATAAAGCTTTGTATATACACACAAACGTACTTTCAAGAATTCTAATGTTTTCTTATATTTGATAAGGAAATTTCGATGTTTCATAAAACAAGATTTCAATTGTAGTTTTATCAGTTTAAGCATTATGTTCTCTTCTTTATATTTACAAATTTATATACTTATATATACAAGGTATATATAAAAAAAATTTTATAAAGTAGTCGATATAAACACAAGGTTTTTCTGTCAGCAAACTTAGGTGATAGCTTTCTATTCCGGAATATAAAACTGTCATATATTGAAGTTGAATGACACGCAGGGGTTCTTTAATACACGATTCTGTCAAAATGCCAGACAGGTTATACGCAAGTCACATACAACAACGGAAACTTCAACTCTTTCAATACGTCTCTAACCCCCCCATTTTACCTCCTTATACAGAAATTTAATAGACGAAGAAACGGTGTTCCATATTTGAAAATCAATTTTCTGTCAAGCTTGACTGAAAAGTCGAAATTTTGTTAGCCCTTTCCTTCCTTTTGTGGAGGAATTAATTCCTGGATATCCAATCGATTGATATATTTCATGTTTCTACAAAGTAACTAATAGCATTTTAAATTTTATTTATTTTCATATAAATTGTCTTGTAAGCAGTGGCGCATTATCCTGTGGACAAAAAAAAGGGCAATTGCCTGTAGCCCATACCAAAAAGGGGGACCCCAAACAGATCTTTTATAAGAAAATATTTTCTCTCCAAAAAATTTATCCGAAGAAAAATGAGTATAATCAACACTGTACGTGGGGCCTCCTTATTCAAATTTACCTGGGAGACCACGAAGCTGTAACCTCTTGTAAATTTCCTTAACAAGTTTCTTCAGTAATTTCTTTAATAGTAGATGATCCTTAAAATACATTCTATACTTGTTGAGTAATCTTCCTTGAACTTATTTCCTGAATACTTTTTTTTAACGCTTTCCAATGTCTGCACCATTGGGATACCATTAAATCATACACAGTCCAGGAAATGCCTCAAGTTACACTACTTTTTTTTTTGCACTGGTTGGAGAGATTTTTCAGCTCTTTTATACTAACGACAGGATCTTTTAACTTTTCTGCATTAGTTGGAAAGTGCCTTGCTGCTCTTTTTCACCTGTATGGCAAAATATTCAGTTGTGAAGGCGAGAATTTGCAAAGATATCTTTTTACCTCAAATCGAGCTGCACCAAGTTGATATTCTTGTAATATATTTTCGTAACATATTTAATCCAAATTTTCCACATTTTCAAAACGAGTTTTCACTAGATTTTTACATAACTTTTCAGATTTAAATCTACCTTCAAGCTAAGAGTGGTGCAAAGATGTGAAAGTCTCGAAGGAACTATGCTTTACTTACTCGTTTATATCCCAAGTAGGTATGTGAAAGAAAATTTTTATCGATAAGCCACTAATGATAGTCTTTTGTTCATTTTATTTCTATCTCACTTATTAAAGCTTTTAATGTCTCCCAATAGAATCTCATTGTTTCATTTCCCTTAACAAATTATAATTTATAAAGGACAAAAGAGATTACTCGACAATTAAAATTTTATCTAGTGATGAAGAATTTGATTTTTAAACACGAAAAAAAAAAATTGGATATAAAGAACAGGAAGAGTATTTCTCTTCGCCTACTTGACTGAAAATTTTACTACAATCTGTTCCAGTCCCACACATGTTTCAGTTTAAAACTCAAAAGTTGCTTTCTTCAAAATATAAAAATAAAATAAAATAAAAAAATTCTTATAGAATCTTTCAAGTGCAAGGAAATTCTTTCAAGTTTAAAGTTATAAATAACATATATATATATTCTTTATTTATTTTTTTACTTTTTTCAATATTCGATTCGAATATATCTCTACATTATTAAACTTTTTTTTTTTTTTTAAAAAAAGGACTTATCTTCGTAGGATATCATTAGTAAAGAAGCTTTAAAATTCGTTCTTCTTAACGATCAAAACAGTTACCAATCTCCATTATTCTTTACTAATGAATGAAACTCGTTGCATTCTTTAAATTGCACTTTCTAATTTTTCTTACCTTTTCTCAAATTTAACTCTTTAGAAATAAAAGAAAAAAAAGTAATAATAAAATATATAGAAGAATTTCTTATAATAAAAAAGTATATACCAAACTCGGTAATAAGTATAATATATTTTGAAATTTTAAGAGAGAGAGAGAGTTTTCCAACATCGTTTTAGATAGAAGAAAGCCCGTTTTATATATTTTAGAAAAGTAAAAGTAAAGAAAAAAAAAATCAATCTTATACTCTATCTCTCTGCCCATATATCTTTAAGTTTAGGTTAGATTTCATTTTTGGTAAAACACTTTCTATTCCCAAAGGTAGTTCTTGAGAAAGTCCAGTCATGAAGCATCTCGGTAGTAGTCGTTATTTCTGTTTCCAAGCTGTTCTTGCTTGACTTGATACTTGCTACCGTTCAGTTCAATTGTACAATAGCATACACAGTATATGGCATTCAGGTAACATAATTCTTTCAAACGGCCGTTCACAGAAATGCTTTATCACTAGCATAGAGTTCAAACCTTAGCTATGGATTTTTATAGATACTTTTTTCCCACGGAGATCTATATTGATTTTTGAACAGGATTGGTATTTTATTACACGGGCCCTTTTAAAAATAATTCAATAGATACGTTAAAAAATAGCATTTTTTAAAAATATATATCCTTTTACATTTGTCTTTTCCATTTCTAGTTGCGGAAATTCGATTTAAAATTAGTGCTGATGCTAACAAAGATGAAAGCATCATTTTCTGAATTTTTCGATTTTAATATTTATGATTATTTTTTATCAATAATTTATACATAAAAACATAAATATATAAAAGATATAAAAAGGATAAATATATATATATATCATCCTTTATATGAAAAACAAATCTCTGCTTCTTATAACAATTCATCCGCAGCATCTCTTAAGAGATGTTGCGGATGAATGATGATTTAAAGTATAAAAAATATATTTTGTTGCATTTAAAATCATGTAAAATCCATTTTTTTGATTAGAGAAAGTATTTTATTCCCTTATAATAATGTTGAAGCTACATCTACGAACTATTAAGTTATACGTAATGTTTTAGTAAATTAGAAATAGATCAATTAAAATAATTAAAATTAATATCAATTTAAGTAATTTATATAATTTTTTTTACTATAATCTGTTTAATTTTTAAGCATTTTTTTCAATATTTTTATACATTATTAAACGTTCTTAGAATGAAATTTATCTTTTATGGTTAATGAAGCACAGTAATGATAATTAGCATGTTAATTTCTTTCTTTGTACTCAATTATTTATATACAATTGTATATATATATATGCATTATTTATTACTGTTAATTTTATTATACACCTTTACTCTATAAATCCTTTAATTATAATTAATTAAATTTTGTATCTTGTAAATTAGGAATAGCTGGAAGATCCTAACACAAACAATAGCTAAAGGATATTATAAAGGATGAGAAACATTTAAGCTAGTTAAACCATAAGATTTGAAGCTCAAATGAGAGATTTGAAACTGCTGAAGAGTAATAAAACAAGCCATTATTGTAGCAGATAAAGAAAATAAGGAAAAAAAAAAAATATATATATATATATAAAATTAAAAGGTAAGACATAAAAAATCTAATTAATGGGTTATAAACTAAAGAAAATAAAAGAATTTATATAAATTTAGATTAAAACGTTGACCATTAGAAATTTTATGGTATAAATACTGTAAATGGTTCAATTTTTAGATGTTAATTTAAATAATAATAATTATTTTTTTTTTCTTTTTTTTTAAAAAACAAAGTAATGATAAATATGATAAAAAGCAGAATCTGTAGAAGGTTAAATAGATATCGATCTATGATGAAAAATAGTGAAAAATACCAAAATTTCATAAGATAAAAGAACAGATTGTCACATCCAATTTAGCTGGAGAAGAGTTATAGATAAAGAGATTTGCTAAATTTTAATTAGATTTTCTTTAAGGTACTTTGATTTTGAAGTTTGTTAAAGAATAAACTAAGTATAATTTATATATATATATATATAGATTTTTTAGTTTTAAAAATTGATTAAAAACATTTTTTTTTTAATGATTAAAAATTTATATAGGAG
>NW_019384328.1:356672-366989 GCF_000671375.1 Centruroides sculpturatus
AATCTTTATAAATAAATAAAGAAATTAATTATAAAAAAATTTTTTTATTTACAAGTGAAAAATGTATTGAAAATATATTATTTTAGTAAATTAGTTGTTGAGTTTTCTGCAAAAATCACTCACTGAAATGAGGAAATTACTTGAAAAAATTGAAAAATATAACGTTATAAATTGAGAAAATTAACTTAAATTTCATCGCTATAATTTCAAAATGTGTCATTGGAATTAATTTACCATTTTGTTTCCAGATGGCGGATCTAGTCATTAGTCCACCATTTTGTTTCAAGATTGAGGATGGAGCTAATGAATTAGAATCAATCGATTAAATTTCATTTAAGTCTATTCGAAAGTATTGAAATATCGAACTATTGAATTTCATTTAAATTATCATTTAAAGTTAATGAACTGAAATTATAGATTATATAAACATTTGGTAAATTATGAACTGGAATTGAGCCATCAAATTTCATTGAAATGCAATTAAATTTGTAAAAAAAAAAAAAAATAGAGGTTTAGTATTAAATTCTTTCTAATTCATAAAAGATAATATGCCACATTTTTTTATTGTATATTTATTTTATGAGAAATCTGAATAAAAGTTTAATTTTAGCTCAAAAAAGAGACATAATTACAGTATATTATATTTGTGATTACGTTACAAACGCATGTAAAATAAATTGTCATAAGACAGATAGACATACTGACAGACTACAAATAATCGAACAGATAGTAAGCAGCAGACAGACTGAGAAACCAAACCAAGATAAATTGCAGAACAGTGCAGACAAACCTACAGATAGACAATCAGACAGACAAAGAGGATACAATTTCTTCAAAATAATCGCTTTAAAGAAGGGGGAAAAAATAAAATAAAATAAAAAAAAAGGAAACTAATGAGGATTCGGATTAAAGAAGAAAAAAGAAAACAAAAAAATATATAAAAATAAAATAAAAAAATTAACGAGGATTAAAATTGAAAGAAGTAAAACTTACTGAACTAATGATGATTGGGAAAAAAATATGTAAATAAAAAATAAAAAATAAATGGTAAAATTAATGAGGATTTAAATTCTTTAAAAAAAGATATATATAAAAGTAATAAAACTAATATAAAACTGAAAATTAAAGCATAGAAAAAGTATTAAATATATAAAATTTAATAAGGTTAAGTAATTAATAATAAATTATATATTAAATTTATATNAAAAAAAATAATAAAATAATTATTATTATTTACATACAATATATATATATATATATATATTATATATATTATATTTTTTTAATTACGATCAATGATTAAAAGTAAAGATTTTAATATCTAGAAATTCTTGAAATTTTATAAAATTTAATCAAATATTTCGACTCCTAGGTTACGATACTTGATGCAGATGTTGCTGAGAAACATACCAAATAGTAAATCGAATAGAAAATTGGTACTTGTTACTAAGGGAGTGGAGGAAATTACTTTACAATGAAAATATAAATGTATCTTTGATACGGTAAAAAACAAACAAAAAATATATATTTAATTAAATTATTTTTAATTTTTACGTTTAATATGATGATAATTTAAGTAAAGATATATTTATATATAGGTATAGAAGCCTTTACTTTTCTACCTTATTGGAGATACACACGACCTCCATTATATCCCTACCCTCTCGGATTTTTAACCACAATAATTCAATAGCATTAATTCTCATAATAAACAAATCTCCCTGTAAAATTTCAAACGTTTTCGACAAAAAGCACGTGAGTTATTAATTAAGTTTCAAAGAGGGTGAACAAAAAATCGTGCCCCTTCACACACACACACACACACATAAAGAAATTACCCCCGAACTTTTTCACATTTCTCGACGTTTCAAGTCCAAAAATTAAAAACCTTGGGGTGACTTTTTGACTGATCGCCATACTTTCTCTCTGTTATAACAGTAGGGAACAGTATGGAAGTCTCCATCCAACCACCTCTAAAGGATTCTTAACTTAAGCCGGAGAAATTTAGTGTTTTACAATTTCATTAATGTAAATACTCAGGTCAATATATTTATTACTTTCAACCCAACCTCACCAATTTCTCACCCCCTCAAAAGTCCAAATAACTCTGTTATATATTATTATTAATAAGCATACCAAATAGTAAATCCAATAGAAAATTGATACTTGTTACTAAAGTAGTGAAGGAAATTATAATGAAAAGATAAAATATTAAAAAAAAAAATTTAATTAAATTACTGTTAATTTTTATATTTAATATAAAATATTATTTATTAATATGATGGTAATTTAAGTAAATCTACATTTATGTATATAAATATAGGCCTATATATAGATGATAAATATTGTTATGTTGTTGTTTGTTTATTCTAGCGAATGACATAGTGCTGATCTTCACCAAATGTCATTGATGTCTATCATAAGAAGAATTAATATGAACTGTTGACACCGACAATCAGCTAGTGTCAAGTTCGATAACAATAAGAGTTCTACAAGAAAAGATTAAGGATAATATTTGTGTTCATATCGTTCACAAGTAGGTTGTAATAGTTGGATTGTGTTGATATGATCATACTGAAAAAAATAATAATAAAAAAATGAAGAATAAATAAACTTGGATAATATTTTTGGAAAAATTAAGCATCATTCTTTGTTTTTTTCTCTTGCAATTTTTTTCTAAGAAAGTAGAAACTGTTTGATGATTATATTACTTAAAAAAATACAATAAGGAATTTAGTGTTGATGATAACAATTCTAACTTTATGTTATCGATTTAATCATCAACGGATAATAAACCAATGATATAACATCTTTCAATTAAAGGAAAACTATCGAAAAATCAATTATGTCAGTATATTAGATTACCATTAAAATTTGCATAATGTAATATTTATTACCACAAAACTTTCTTAATTATTTTATAATTATGGATATAAGAATAAGAATAGTTTGAATCTTTGATTTAATATATTACATAAGAAACTAGATTCAATTTATTATAAATTTTATTACTGTATAAGTATATATATATATANAAATAGAAAATAGAATATATATATATATATATATTTTTTTTTTTTCTTTTTCCCCTCTGAGGATCATATTTATGACTCCTATCAATGGTTACACGTGTAAAGCGTGAGTGTGCTTATATAGAAATTTTTAACTTGATCAAATAGCTTTATGAAAACAGAATAAAAAATCTTGTTATAATTTTTTTTTCTTTTAAGAAAAATGAAAAATATGAATTCTTATGTTAAGAAAAAAAAATATACCACTTATCAAACAAAGCTTAGGGAAAAGTTTGTGTTCATCCATGCAATAAATCAAAGTCTTTCCTCTCATGACTTAAAACAACTCGGGAAAACTCAAGTTGAATAGAAAAGCAGTGACTTTTTCTATAAGGAATCCTTTCTTTTTTCTTGTATAGTTATTCTACCTGATATCTTATCTAGAACTCTTATTATTTTTGATAAAAAAAACCATTTTTAATAATATTTTTGGATGAACAAAGTTATAAAACAACACATTTATAAAGTTAACAAGATGTAGATCTTATCTAATTTATGTATATATATATGTAACAGTAAGAAAGAAAATAGAATATCTAACTTATTTACGCTTTATATAAAATGTATTTTATTTAATTTTCAAATAATTTAAGCATAAATTTTAATAATTTAGTTAAAATTACTGTTGTAAAATTTAGGAAATTGTTTATTCTTTCGCACATTAATTTAATGTTTAAAAATGATTAAATATTTTATAAGAGTTTTCGAGGCAGGTAATATTGTGTCAAGTATTAAAGTTCGAAACGAAATATAACTTTAAGTAAGAAAGTTTTTTTCCTAGGGGTGAATGACCCTTGGTATTGGAAGTTAGGAATAACAACAAGGCTACTGAAATGATGATATATCTAGTAGGAAATGCATCGAAATGACGTTGTGATCGATTGCTAATGTTCTCCTATGTCTGCTTAATGGAAACCTGATAGTTTCTACAGTCCAAAACGTCCCATGTTCCTGTTATCCGTAGTTCTTGTAGGTCGGCGACTTCCTCATAGATCACTAGAAGATGATTGCAGACAGATGAAAACGTCCTTGTAGCCAAGAAAATAATCAAGAATCTCTGTTTTCTCCGATTTTACTTTCGATTATAGTTTGTAAACCTTACCCATTAACTTCATACTTCTTCTTTTAGAAACATTCCGCCATCTTGTTCGATTCAAACTTGATTTCGCTACTTGAACATGACATGTTTATCCAAATACGAAATTTTTGCTTGTAAAGAAGATTGAAAAAAAAGGAAAAAATAGTGAAAAAAATCTGTTTTACTATTGTAATGTTTATTTTTGAATAATGTTTTGACACGATTTCTTCTTATTTTTATTTTATTTTATTCGTATTTTTTTCCCTTTCTCTCTACTTATTTATTTTTTGTTTTACTTATTCAGAAACTGTAAAGTTTAAGACGTGTAATCTGTGTAATGTCACACACTTTTTACTAAAAAATTATTTTTTAAATAAATTTATTTACTTATTTATATCGTAAATAATTTGTATATTTAAGAACAATATATTTATTACTGACGTTACGTTTCAAAGATAAATTCTATCACTTCTACATGACTTTAAATAAATAAATAAATAAAAATATAACCCATTTACCTCTCTAAACAATATCTACCCTTCAATTTACTTTTGAATTGATTACCGCCTTTAAATTCTTAACTGACAACTCAAGGCTCCATTAATAATATTAATATTGATTCTAAAATAAAACTGACATAAAATTTTCAAACATATAATCATATAAGAGAATAAAAATTTAGAGTTGAAATTTTTATTATAAATAAATTAGCGAGAAAGTAAAAAAATAAAAAAAAATTCTATATAAAAAAAATACTTTACTTCCTATTCGGAAATTACAATGTAATTTTAACGTTTTTACGATTAAAAAACTTGCAAACAACTTAAGTAGTGCTTTATCTATTTACGTACCGTTAAACACGATGATATGGAGGATAGGCATGGCGTAACAGTGTCATTTCTATTGACCATCAGTGCAAGCACTATTGCATTTCTTAGAGTTTAGGTGACACAGTTCAGAGAACATAGATTGTGCTTCGTCAGTCTTGATAGCTAGTTGAAGTTACTTTATCACGTTTCCATCTGTAGTATATATTTTTTTATTTTTATTTTTATTATTTTCTTCACTGTAATTCGAAACGTTGGATGTATACAACACACTATAATTATTGGATATTTCAAGGAAAAAAATAAAAAAGAAGTAATTCTCTTCTTCATTCCTTTTATTGTTTGTAGTAAAAACATGTAATTTTGAAAACGAAACAAAGGAAACTTAATTGTATAAATAAGAATTTTGTGGTTAAACATGATTTAAAGATTCCTCTTAATTTTGTTTAATTGTTTTGATCTTTAGTTTTATAATATATATATATATATATATGTGTTTTTGTTTAATAGAACTCATTAGATATAAATTTTGGCCATTTAAAAAATGTTTTTTTCTCTCCTCTTGGTTATGATAGGATTAAATTCAGTCATTCTCTTTATATCTCAGGAAAACCAGTTACTAACAAAACATATGAGTTGGAAAATGGAAGTTTGCCATCAAACAATAATGGGCTGTTTTGTTAGTTCTGGATCATTTATTGTTATAACTGGAAGGTATTTTGTGTAAAGCAAAAAGGAAGGAGAAAAAAAAAAGTTTTTCAGTTCGACACTTTAAAGCTACCAATTATAACGTTGTAAGCCCATAAAAAAAATATATATATATATAAGTAACGCTAGTTTCTATCATTAAAGTGATTGTTAAAATTATAAAGAAATTAACGTTGTAGTTGATTTAGATAAATTTATATTTATTTTTTGTAAGGAAGGTTTGCAAGAAACTGAGAAAAGAAAATGCTCAACTTGGATATTCTTTCCAATAATAACTTTGATTTTTTTTTTCCTTTTTTTTCTTTCTTTCTGGATTGCAGATGCCTCTAGGATAGAATCATCCAACCGAACCACTTTTAATAACAAGATGTTTCTGTGACATCTAATTTATAGAAAGGATCAGCACACTCTTTCCAATATCTGCATGAATTATCTGCTTTCTGACTTTATGGAAGTGAGTCTTTTGGAATTTTTTTTTCATATTTTAAAGTACCTAAAAATTCATTTTACGTATGGAATAAACTTGAACTTTTTAAATAAAGATATTAATTATAAAAATTTCTTAAGTATAAAATTGATTTTAAATATTACACGAATGTTATTATATTGTTTAAATCGTTTTTTATGGCATGATTAACACCTGATTTTAAAAGAAAATTGTTAGTTTTCATTCATCTTTTATCTCCATTAAAATTTAAAAAAAAAATAATAATAATTTGATTTTATTTATTTTATGAAGTTTTATATCTTAGAATTGTAATTTGTAAGTTTAATGTTATTTGATTGATTATACACAGTTATATTTATATATTTCCCGAGTATTGATTAAAATATTAACTTTCAATCAAAAACGATATTTTACATTTAAAATAATTTGTCTGTCTGTCTATCTGTCTATTCTTATAATACATCTACATCAGCCTATGGATACACATCTATCTATTTTTTAAACGAATTGAAAGTAGTATATACGCTACTACACTTCCTTGGCCTGCCCTGTCTCCAAATTTGGGGTATTTGGGGAATAGATAGGACACAAGGTTTGGCCATCTGCGTGTGTGAGGGATCCGGAGCGGAAGTTGCAACATCTGTAAGAAAATCTATGGCAGGATATCATAAGATGTTTGTATGCCTCCATGCCCAATTGTAATGCCTCATGCATTCAGGCAATAGAAAATCATACTAGGTACTAAAGGTTGTTTTAAACTATACAAAAATCACCCTTTGTTATGACATTGTAATCACTTATCATCATTACGTTTGTACTTATAAATCTTCATTGGATTCTAATAGCATTTTCTTCGTGTATAACTTATTTGTTAATAAATATGCATTATTTTTTTCCAAATTATTTTAATTTAATATTGAAAATATTGCGTTAATTTGATTTAATTTAANGAATAGATAGGACACAAGGTTTGGCCATCTGCGTGTGTGAGGGATCCGGAGCGGAAGTTGCAACATCTGTAAGAAAATCTATGGCAGGATATCATAAGAAGTTTGTATGCCTCCATGCCCAATTGTAATGCCTCATACATTCAGGCAATAGAAAATCATACTAGGTACTAAAGGTTGTTTTAAACTATACAAAAATCACCTTTTGTTATGACATTGTAATCACTTATTATCATCATCATTACGTTTGTACTTATAAATCTTCATTGGATTCTAATACCATTTTCTTCGTGTATAACTTATTTGTTAATAAATATGCATTATTTTTTCCAAATTATTTTAATTTAATATTGAAAATATTGCGTTAATTTGATTTAATTTAAATTGTAAATTATTATTTTAAAGTTATGAAAATTCTTCTCTTAAAATTCTCAAATACAAAAATAAAATATGTCTTGTATATTTATATATGTAATAAAAATAAATACTTTTTTGAGTTTAGATTTATATTAAACGGTTTATGAGATATTTTAATTGTAAAATACCTCATAAATCTTTAATTAAAATTTCACATAAAATTTATTATTACCGACAAAAAAGATACAGGCCTATAATTTATCATTTTTATTTTTTTTTATAATCCTGTAAATTAAAACATTCAGAAGAAAATAAAATTTAAGAATGTAATAAAAGTAATAAATAAACGTTTTATATATTTTTATATAAATATAAAAACATATACACGCAATTTAATTACAACAATTACCCATTTACGTAGACATAGAATTATATAACAGTATTATATAGGTCATATATGAAGTTCTGTGTACTGTACATAAATATTATAATGTGTTTAAATTTGTACACAATTGCTATATATAAATATATATGCAAAACACAGCGTAATTTGTATATACTTTGTATATAACATACATATTTGTATATGGACTGAAGTATGTTTCTCTGTATATATATATACGTAAATGTTTAAGTATAGTACTTTTTTCCTTCATTTATTTCTTTCAACCAGCAGTAAAGGCTTTTTAATTATGCTGACATTAGCAAAAAAGTTAAAAAAAAATATATAAAAAAATCTCGAGTCTTTTTACAAGTAAAGAAGATCCAGCTTGTAATCTAATCTGTTCTTTCTGTCACAATACCAAATGTCGATTCACACAGTGATTTCTTTACAGGCAACATCTGCTTTCCTATCTTCCTTGGTCAACTTCTAATAAATATTAGCATTTCACTCAATCATAAACCTCTTGTTNATTATACACAGTTATATTTATATATTTCTCGAGTATTGATTAAAATATTAACTTTCAATCAAAAACGATATTTTACATTTAAAATAATTTGTCTGTCTGTCTATCTGTCTATTCTTATAATACATCTACATCAGCCTATGGATACACATCTATCTATTTTTTAAACGAATTGAAAGTAGTATATACGCTACTACACTTCCTTGGCCTGCCCTGTCTCCAAATTTGGGGTATTTGGGGAATAGATAGGACACAAGGTTTGGCCATCTGCGTGTGTGAGGGATCCGGAGCGGAAGTTGCAACATCTGTAAGAAAATCTATGGCAGGATATCATAAGATGTTTGTATGCCTCCATGCCCAATTGTAATGCCTCATGCATTCAGGCAATAGAAAATCATACTAGGTACTAAAGGTTGTTTTAAACTATACAAAAATCACCCTTTGTTATGACATTGTAATCACTTATCATCATTACGTTTGTACTTATAAATCTTCATTGGATTCTAATAGCATTTTCTTCGTGTATAACTTATTTGTTAATAAATATGCATTATTTTTTTCCAAATTATTTTAATTTAATATTGAAAATATTGCGTTAATTTGATTTAATTTAAATTGTAAATTATTATTTTAAAGTTATGAAAATTCTTCTCTTAAAATTCTCAAATACAAAAATAAAATATGTCTTGTATATTTATATATGTAATAAAAATAAATACTTTTTTGAGTTTAGATTTATATTAAACGGTTTATGAGATATTTTAATTGTAAAATACCTCATAAATCTTTAATTAAAATTTCACATAAAATTTATTATTACCGACAAAAAAGATACAGGCCTATAATTTATCATTTTTATTTTTTTTTATAATCCTGTAAATTAAAACATTCAGAAGAAAATAAAATTTAAGAATGTAATAAAAGTAATAAATAAACGTTTTATATATTTTTATATAAATATAAAAACATATACACGCAATTTAATTACAACAATTACCCATTTACGTAGACATAGAATTATATAACAGTATTATATAGGTCATATATGAAGTTCTGTGTACTGTACATAAATATTATAATGTGTTTAAATTTGTACACAATTGCTATATATAAATATATATGCAAAACACAGCGTAATTTGTATATACTTTGTATATAACATACATATTTGTATATGGACTGAAGTATGTTTCTCTGTATATATATATACGTAAATGTTTAAGTATAGTACTTTTTTCCTTCATTTATTTCTTTCAACCAGCAGTAAAGGCTTTTTAATTATGCTGACATTAGCAAAAAAGTTAAAAAAAAATATATAAAAAAATCTCGAGTCTTTTTACAAGTAAAGAAGATCCAGCTTGTAATCTAATCTGTTCTTTCTGTCACAATACCAAATGTCGATTCACACAGTGATTTCTTTACAGGCAACATCTGCTTTCCTATCTTCCTTGGTCAACTTCTAATAAATATTAGCATTTCACTCAATCATAAACCTCTTGTTACCTCAGAAAGGAGGGAGGAAAAATTTTTCCAAAAGAAATTACTATACTAACAGTATTTTATTAAATTCCATGTTACATAAAAAGATTACAGGTTTCATTTTATGATAATATCTCTTGAGATAGTAAAGAAGTTTTTATTATAATAATTATTATAAATTTTTCTTTATAACAATATGTTTTTTTTTCTATCTCTACTTCCAGGAGCATTATATATGTTTGAAGAAGAAGAAGAAGAAGAAGAAGAAGCTGCCATTGTTCCTTATTTTTTGAAGTGAGGATTATAAATTAATTTAAAATTTTATTTTTAATTTAAATTAAGTAGTAGCTTTTGTGTAAATTTTAAATAATAATAATTTTTTTTATTATGTTTTATATTTTTTATTAATAAAAATAAAATTTAATTTAAAAAATTACTATTATTATCATCATTTTACAGTTTTTAATTTGGGAATTTTTATTAAATAGAAA
>NW_019384328.1:367114-369403 GCF_000671375.1 Centruroides sculpturatus
ATTTTATTTTATTTTTTAAATATATTAATATATTTAAATAAACTTTAAAGATAAATAAATGTGTTTTAAAACTTTTTCTAGGATTATTTAATTTAAATTTACTCGTTTTCATCATGTTAATTAATAAATTAGCATTAATAATGTGGAAATCTTAGTCTTTTTATGGGATTATTAATCTTCATTTTATTATAAAATATATAATAATGGAATTCCGTCCCGCTTCTCATGGTTTTCTTATACTGTATTTATACTTAATTAATTTTTATTATTTAATTATCATTCCATTGTTCTTTTTATTATTATATTATATTATTCCGTAGAGTTATTAATGTGACTTCAAAGGCATATTAATGATAGGACATTTGATAAAAATGATAAGATTCGCATGCTGCAGACTGGCAATTCTTTATTATTCACTTGTAAATTTAAGTAAGATTTACTGATGATAAAAATTTTCGATAAATTTTCATCTGCATTTTATTTTTTAACTTATTTATTTTTTTGTTTTGATTTAATTTATTATTAAAGAAATGTAATAAAAATTATATTAATTCTAAATTATTAAACATTATAAATAATACTTTTATTAATCTATTGAAGTATCTTACACAACAATTCTCTATCGAATTCCTATAACGTCTTCATAGATTTTTCTCCAATAAACATCCGGTAAATACCCTCATGAATTAATTATTATTGTTTTCATCGTTAGATAATCAACTGTATATGTTTAATTTTCTATTTTTCAACATAAATATATAGAAATTAAACATTTTCAAAATGATTTTATTCTTATTTTATGTAAGAATATTGCAATAATGATAACTCAATAGAACTATTCTTAAAATAAAAAAATAAAAAAAAATATATGATTTTGGTAATTATGCAAAATTTTCTCCTTATTAAAATACTCGATAATTATTATTATATTTCAACTTAATTTTTTTTTAAATACATTAAATTTTAAAAGCCATTTCCAATTTATTCATCTCACTTTATCTGGCATTTTGTTTCTTTGTTTTTAGATTTAAAATTTAAAGAAAAAATAATCATACGAAGGAAGAGTCATTTATGATTATTGAAAAACAATCATGAAAATCATTGAAGACCATTAAAGATAATTGAATTATTCAATATAGAAGATTATCATGAAGATTACTGAAAAAGATTCTGGATCAAAAAAACACATGAATGACTCTTCATGTAGTGATTTTGATCCATAATCTTCTTCAATAATTTTTATCAAAGAATACTCAATGCTTCTATTTTGTTTTTTCATATTCAAGATCATGAAATTTAGTTTGAAACCCATTATACTAAATTAATTCCTTTTATCTTCTTGAAACGGTAATTACATTTGATGAGATATTTAAATTAAAATTTCTAATTCAATTCTAGCATAATTTTAAATTTCTTAATCAAATTCATCAGCCTTTTCCACTTAGAAGAGTATAATGGTTTCACATAGAAAAGGTTTTACATATCGATACACGAGAACAATATGCTCTCGTATACTCAACTTTCACAAATATTTAAAGTTTGTTCAAAAGATAATTTAATGAAATTTAAAGGAATTTTCCACTGGTGACAATAAAACGCAATCTTATCTTAGATGATAAATAAAGAACAAAAGAATTAATTTACTATATAAATTAAAAGATTTGAGGAGGAAGGAAGATGTTTTATTAGATTTTAAACACTTTGGAAGTAACTTAAAGCATAGATAAATGCGTATATATATATATATAATATTAAATATATATACAGAGAAGAATGAATGTAGTGTGAACGAATATTCATTTACGAATTACTAAAATTTATTAAAGTTGTCGATAATTATTTGATATCAAGATGATGTGAATATTTCATAAGAGAATATTTGTTTTTTTTAATTAGCATTTTAATGGAAATTCATTCATCTATAAGATGATTAATCTTCTATATGATAAGATCTATAAGATGATTACAAGAAGGTGGGTGACTATACTGCATTGTTTAAAGATTAAATTTTGTGTAAAATATATTATCAATATGCTTTATAACATGTATACAATATACTGTAAAATGTATCTGATGACAGTTACTGATATGATAAAAATGTACTTGATCTTAGTATCCAATCTGATACAAAAGATGCACACGAACTACATTCTAGTTTATATACATCTTTATTAGATTGTATGTGAACAAGTATTAATATATAAATATATTTTTAAGTAAAATAAAAATAATTACTATAATTTATATTTATATTTATAAATTAATTGTAAGAGTTAATTATACAATATT
>NW_019384328.1:369809-379145 GCF_000671375.1 Centruroides sculpturatus
AAAAAAATTATTATTAAATAAGTATAAAAATAAATTTTTTTTACTTAAATCATAAATTAAACATAAAAATCAGTAATATATTAAATGTTTTTTTCTAAAAAGTTTTGAAAAAATGTTACCTTTATTATGTTAAAGTTTTATTTTTATTTATTTTTTAATGTACAGGACAACAAGTCACATTATCTTTAAAACGTGAAAGAAAAATAATTTTTTTAAGAAAAGAAAATAATTTTTATAAAAAGAACTATAATTATTATTTTAATGCTAGAGAATAATTATCGACTTGTAGTAATTATCAAGTTGAGGCGATGATCACACTTTTTACCAATTGTTTTCGTTAACAACAGTTCGAAAATTCTTTTACCAATTAGTCAAATATGCCAAAGAGAGAGAGAGAGAGAGTTTTCTTTCCTGTTTTGTTGATTCAAGGCATCTTGATGTCTGGTGTTTTTTAAAAGAAAATGACTAAGTCAAACAAGAAAAATCTATATATCTTTACGTCCGACATCATTATTCACATGACTGGAAAAATCAAACTTTTCTAAAAATCTAATTACTGTGAGATGAAATCGTCTTCTCACTAGGGAGTGTGTGAATAGTGATTAACCTAAAATCATGTCATCGCTATAATAACTGCTCTCATCAACTTGATTTTATTGAGTTTAAAAAGAAATTCTATCATATCTCTTCTTTTTTTTTTCTTCCCTCTTTCTCTCATTTTCTTTACAAGACAATTATATATTAATTTAGTTTAATATTTAATGTAAATTATAATCGTTTCCATTCATTTTCTTAACTCATTTTAATAATTATCGTGTAGTTTTTTTTGAAGTTTAAAAATTCATAAAATTTTATAAGTAAAATTTACATTTAAAACCCTTTGCTTAAATTTTACAGCAATAAAACATTTAACAGATATGCAACACTTAAGTTTTATCTGGTGTTATTTACTGTACGTTGCAACAACTACAGCAATAAAATAATCATAAATAATATAATATATGGTATCATTTAAATAATTATTACTGTAGTGGTATTTATATAACAGCTATAAAAATTAACAGTGTTGTTGCTATAGTAGTAATAACTAATAGCAATAGCAAGAATGCAATTATATTCACAGCAATTAAAATAATTCTGTAGTTTCTACAATATTACATCTATGCGATTATTGTAATAAAAATAATTAAACTAACATTATAATGGATAGATGTTATTGTAATTTACTAAAATAGGAACAAAAATTTAACAATAAATTCGTGAAAATCATTACAAAACTAAATAATTATAAATGGAAACACGATACATTACTCTACAAAACTTTGTAAGTTTATTATTATATTATTGAAAATATATTCAAATTGTACACTTAAACAAAGTTAATTTAATTAATTTTAAATATTTATATGTAAAATTATATAATAGAAGTTTTTTTTATTTTAAATCGATTTTTAATTGTAGCAATTTATAGAGTAAAATATCAAATTTCTCTATTGTAGACGTAATTAATAATGTATTGTAAAGTAAAAATTTAAGTTATTCATAACCTTTTTTTTTTGTTTTATTTTCTATTCCACTTCTGTGTCTCTAGTATATACTTCTTTATAGTAAGAAATGGCAAAAATTCTGCAAGAATGCAGAAGCGTTGAGAATGATGTATGATCCGGATAGAAGAGAAATCACGTGAAAAAAAAAAAATTCAACCGAAATACCTTGAAGTGCCTTTACTTTGAAAATATGATTTGAATTTGCAACATTTTAAAATAAATTTATTTACTTAAAAGAAATGTAATTTTAATTATAAAATGATTTTTTTTGTTGTTGTTTTTGACTGTTGATGTATTTATATTTTTAATAAGATTAATTTTAATTGTATTATTTTATTGTTTATAATAACTGTTTATATATGTTTTTTTTTATCTTAANATATAACTATGTTAAACAATTCACTAAATGATAATTATAACAAAATATTAATGTAACTCTATAGATCTGTAAATAGTATATATCAGTGTTGTTAAGACATGATTATATGTGATGTTAATACGCATTGTTAAAAAAATCAAACGCCCTTGTAACAGGCGAAAGCCTTTTACGCCAAATAAAGATGATTATGATTATGATTATATATTAATTATTTTATTTACTGTAGATAAATAATATCTACCTATTGAAAAATAAAATTATAAATCACAGCTCTCTTAATATATATATATATAAGTAAGATGATCGAAATTTATGTAAATTGAATAAATAAGACGTTCATAAACTACAGAATGAAGTAAAAAAAAACGAGGAAAGAAAAATATATTTAAAGCCTCAAAAAACACACACAAAGAAGAAAAAAATAAAATAAAATACTAAAATGCTCACAAAGCAAGAAATCAAAATTCTACTCGCGTAAAGATTTTGAAATTGCATTTCAAACAAAACTAAAGGATAGAAATCTAACTTGTTTAATGTAAGAAGAAAGAAGAAATTTATGTTTTTAAATGTGAATAAACACGGTTATTCGCCTGATAGAAAGTGGTAAAATAAGAAGAAGAACAAGTTGTTTTGACCATTAGGTTCTTTAACGAAAGTGAAGTGAAGATATATGATGACAAATATGCCGCAATATTAGAAAAGAACGAAATTACTAATGGTTTTAGTAAAGGGAATCCTTTCAGACAGCCAAAGACACAATTACCACTGATGAAACAACTCTTGGGAACACATCGACTAATCCACAACTGTATCTCAACAACCCCGATGCATTTTCGCCCTGGAGAGACATACTTCTCAGTTCAAGACAACTCTTAACGAGGTTTTGCTACAAACGTGACCTGTCCTACAGAAAAGCTGATACGTCGTTCTGGGATTTATTTTATATCCCCCCTTTCTATCTATATATCCCTTATATTTTCTTCCATAAGGATGATGTTTTAAGTGTAATCGAAGGAAAACTACTACTTGCAGTTGTTGTTGTTGTTGTTATTCTACTACTTAAATGGAGCGTGCTATTCCAATTACAGTATAACTTTTCGAATATCTTTATTCTAAAATGTTTAATGAAATCATTTATCTTGTCTGGTAAGTTATTAGCTTAATGTTTATAACCTAACACGATATAGGTAGCTTTTATATTTAATAGGATTAACGGTAATCTTGACGTATACATCCCAATACGATACTTCAAAGTACTTTCGACTTTCTCATACGTCTGAGGAGTTTATACAGGCAACGAAATTATTTGAAAGATTGTTTATATCTGCACTTTTAATTCTACAGTTTATACCTTAATATATCGTATGTGTAAATTTATTTTTTGGGAGGGTCATTAATTATGTACTGTGTCGTTATAGAATGCATGTGTCTTAATCGCGCCGAAATCTGTACAGCGTTAGTTTACTCCTTTAAGGATCGAGTTATGCAATAAAGAAGCTAATTGCATAAATTTAATATTCATTAAGTACCTAAATGTTTGCTGTAACATTGCATACGATAAAATGAGCATCGCTCTCAGCTAAATTTCTGTAATTTTACCTTTTATGGTTTGCTGAAGAGAATTTTCTGAATTTCTATTTTGACACCAACACTACATTTCTGACCTTTTATTAACCTTTAACCGTTGAATGTCGTTCATAACTATTTCATTTGTTTATCGAAAGTTTTCCTTCATATCCGTCTTCGCATTCCAAAATGGCATTTATTGATACCACAGAACGTGGCTTTGTTCAGATTTCTAAAAGCATTCGATGATTGACAGGTTTTTCCTCTTTATACCTGTTAAATTAATAATTCCGAGAATTTAATAATTAAAAAATTAATAAGAAAAAAACATTTATTAATTAAAAATTTATTGAGTTAAAAGCTATTATTGAATATTTAATTTTGTTACTGACATGTAAATAACTTTATTCTGTTTTTTTTTAAATAAGAATATTTGTCAATTAATTTAAACAAATAAATTGTTCACTTAGTAATGGAAATTAAATATTTTTTATTTTGTTTATTTAATTAGAAGAGTGTTAAAATAAATAATATTTTTAACTTGTTTTCTCGTTAGTAAATGCATACAAGTACTGTACCTTATTGCTATATACTAAGTAATCTTCTTTGCTAATACCTAGAGAACATACTATAGACGGTGAGTATCTATGTATTAAAACTCTGACTAATGGATAAATTATACTTATGTACTTATCTTTATTGGTATAAACATTTTAGTAGCATTTATAAAATGTAACAGACTGTTCTGATGTCGTTAATAACCTTAAGAGCATCCCTTGATAGCTTTATCTTCTTATATTCAAAGACATACAAATATTTATATTAATTTTTTTTTCTTAAAATATACAATAAAATTTCTGAAATTACAATTTAAAATCTAATATTTTAAAGGTACATTTGCTATCATTAATTCTCTTTCATTTCTTAAATAATGGAACTTAATAATATACGTCAAAAATGATATAACTTTAAAATTTAATAATTTCACTTAGAAAGTTGAGATTTATCTTTATTAATAACGAAGAATTTAGTGAAAGAAAAATAAAAATAAATTGCGAAATTTATAACAGAAAGACAATAACTGTATTACCCATTTTCAAGAAGAGAATGAGTAATTTACACAAACTATAGCAGTAATACGGTGATAATGTAAAATTAAAACTTCTTAAATCTGGTTATTCTATACAGTTTATAACCATTACAGTTGTTAAGTAGGCTAAAAAGTACCAATTATTTAGCGCTCGATATCTCACTAACTTACTGAAACATCATTCATCAACAGATATTGGTTCTTAGTGAGTAGATTTGTGAGAACGCCCTTCCCTACCTTAGCTAGATAAAATGTCTTCACAAGGGCTATTACTGCAACGGATCAATGGATCGGTTCTTGAAGAAATCAATTTAATGGCAGGAATGTCCTTCTGTATTCAGCACCCTTCTATACTTTTAGTACTCATATCGCATTTTACAGTAATTTGTTAGTTCTTGTTCAAATTCTGTCAGTCGAAAGCCGATAATGTAAGAATAATAGTTTCTCTTGTAAAAAGTTGTTTTTCTATAATGTTTTGCATAATTTTATTCTTTTGTAAAGTTTCATTCACCTAAATCTGCAGAGTTGTGTAACTTTTTTTATCGTTAATGTTTTCATTGTATTTATCTTTGGAAATTTAAAAAAAAAAAAAAAAGGAAACTCTAAAATAAAATCAATTCTTACCAGTTTAACTGACTCGATTATTAAGTCTAGAAAATTGAATTTTCTTATCAAAATTGTTTAAAAAATAAATAAGATAAAAATAGAAAAGTCAACTTAGAAAATTATTTAAAATTCTGTTTTGGAATATAAAACAGAAAATCGTTATTAATTACGAAAGGAGAGAAAGAGGAGAATATACGAATCCCCTTTCGAGCTCATAACTGTTATAAAATTTATAGCTTAGAAAGGATTCTAGGCTCAAGTCCAATTCTGATTTTAACTTCTTTCTTTACTTGGGGTTATAGTTATTGAAAGCGAGTACCACATAACGAATTAGGAAGACACAAAGTGTAGATATTACGTTAGTAGATCTTATTATAGATGGAGATTAAAGTTTTACTACCAAAGAGCACAAAGAGGTAGAAACCGTCGAAATCTACGACACTCGAGAGACTCGTAAAGGTGCGGAGCAAAGGTCGGAAGTGGGAACCTAACAGGAGTTTTAGTAAGTTCTTCGGGACCTCCGGCACAGCAGGATGCTGTTTCCCCTCCATCAATCATAGCTAGAGGAAGAAATTGGCCTCTAGAGACGTACCACGGTCAAACCGAAATATTTCCCGCTGTTAATAATAAATCCTGTGATTGATTGGGTAAAGCTATATGAGAAAGGACCACTATTAGAAAAGGAATTTGTTCGTGTTACTGGTACAAGATGAGGAAGTTAATATTCTTCCCCTTTTCAATATCTTCTTTTTTTTATTATTATTATTTTCCTCTGCATTTTGTGTATTGTAGTCCGAGGAGACAGTGATAAAGTGAATCTTTTGATACGTTTACAATAACTGATTTTACTCTAATTAAAAAGATAGCAAAGTGCGAAAATGTGAATTTAATCATTTTGTCGATTATTTAACTATGAACAACATAAGTAACTTTTTTTTCCTTTTGAATATTAAGTATGATATGTGAAATCCATTAGTGCAAAATGTTACATAGAAAACTACACTATTTTTTTATTATATTAATCAATACAAATGCAATAACAATTGTACGTACTGTATGCATATTTAGACACACACACATATATATATATATATACGAAGTTTGTATATAAACACGCGTATATTCATAAAGAAATATGTTTATTGAAGTGATCACACGTACAGTATTAAGCCAAACACCCCATTTTTTTTTTCTCACGCCATGTTGGAAAGTATCCAGAAAAATGTCTCCCGTGTTAAAATCTATCCCGCAAAGTAAATAATTTCAAACTTTATTAGTAATATTATTAAGGAATGTTTAAATTTATTTTTTTAAATTACATTATTATTAAAAATTGATCATAAAAATAATTCATATGGTACTTAGATCTCAAGAATTAAAAAAAAATGGCTTTGGATGAACGTCGTGTATCACGTATTCTCATATCTTGAATTGATCTTGGAAGGAAAAAAAGATATTTTAAAGCAAGCACATACATAAACGTACAGAAATATATTTAAAAAAACAAGCATAGATACAAAAAAACACATTTGTTCACCTTTCATAACTCATAAAACAAGAATGATTTATGGATTTATGAAATTTAAAAACCCGAGTAATTTTTCTGATTCGTAACAATAACAGCAAAAGCTAACAAGGCTACAGAATAAAAAAAAAACCTGATCCTTTTCCTATTAATTTTTATTACAATAATAAACTTGGAAAAAGAATTCCCCTCTCTCTATATATATTTTTTGTAATATTAATTACTCATATTTTAATGAAGAGCGCTATTATTGCTGAGAGGGTCGAAAATATTAATCTGATGTTGCTGAAGTATAAAAGACTAGATTTGCCAATCTTCTAACGTTGAGATTACTCGATAAAAAGAATGCATAACAGTAAAAAGTACTTTCTGCCCAAATTTACGACCAATGACAGCGCCTTGGTATGAGTTTAAAAAAAAAGAAAGAAAAGCAAAGAAAAAAAAAAACTGAAGGTGAATGGACGGAATGAGTAATAAAGACAGAGAAGCCAGTTGGCAAGCAAAAATCAAACATTTCCGAAAGATTTATTGAAGTGCTTTTACAATAACACTACATTCCGCTTATTTTTATAAATGACTAGAAGTGTGATGTATGGTATGCAAGAGAAATAAGCACATCAGAATGAACAACCAGAGTTTAGGAGTGTAAAGGTGTTTTTGAATGCATTAAGTGATTTTCTTGCTCTACCACTCAACAACAATGTTAAGGAAATCATCACTTATACATTGATTGTTCTTTGTATTTAAAAAAAAATAAAATGTATATGTATATAGCTACTTACATCCTTACTTTTACTGAAAGTTAATTGTGCAAATGAAAAAGAAATTAAAACACTATTTAAAATGTGTTTCTAAGTTTAAAAATTTTTGATTTCTTTAAAAATGTTGGCAATGATTCCAATGAAAATTATAATATTTAATTAATCATATATTGTTTATAAATATATATTATCAGTAGTCTATAATTCTGTAGTAAAATAATTAGTTAAGTAAAATGTTAAAATTTAGTCAGGGTTTATATTACTCTTCTTTATATAGAAGAAAGAAAAACTCCAATAATCTAAAGAATTCAGCAATTTAGGATGGGACTGGGATGCATCAGTTCTATAAGACCAATGTGCATTTTAGTAAGGAGTTGACAGCTTCTGAAATGTGAACTTTGCTACTGTCATTCACTAGATATTTTTTTTTCTTTCTTTTAAAAGCGGCCCTATTGTGTGAATTATTGATTTTAACTTAAGTACAAAAACTGTCAATATTCATCTGAAGTGCATTTACTCAGTTTCTAGAAACTCAGTTTAGTGTATTAGAATCTTTTATGACCTTAATTAATAAGTTATACAATCACTCGGTAGTTTTATTAATTTAAATATATAATTACATCTTCAAATATTCATTCATATTTTTAAAGAAATGATGGCATATATTTTTATCATGATCCCATCTTAAAAGTCATTTATAAACAAATTTTTAATGCCTCTCATAAATATGAATAAGCATATAAATAGTTTTTAATAGATAAATTAAACATAGTTTTTCATATATTTTTTTAATTTATCTTCTCTTATGATACAGAAGGTATTAAAAAAAAACTATGAATAACAGATTTCAATAACACAATATGGTTTCATAAAGGAGGAAAATGTACCATAAATATTGATTTTATGGCTTCAGTATGATAATTGAATTACTAATATTTATGTAAGAAAGCAATAAAGAAAACAAAGGATGAAGTATTAATGTTACTTGATGGTTTGGAAGCAACAAGTAAACAATCTTTATTATTATAACAGCTACTTAAGCAAAAAAACAAAAATTAATAAGAAAAATTCTTATAAAATTCATTTATAATCCATAAAAATAAAATATAAAATTAACTAATAATTTTAATTAAAAAAAAATATATACTTTGCAATTATTATCACTAATTTTTTTTTTTTATCTTTTCTTTTATGTATTTTAAAATAATCATTCCTTGTAACTGAATTAAATTGTAGACATTTAATTTAACTACTAATTTAATTTAAATTGAATAAAACTACTAATGATCGTTAATATAAATTAAAGGAAAAATTGATAAAGTAGAATTTTTAAATTTGAAATGATTGTTAATATGTAAGAATTTTATCTTTTGCATTGTAATTATTTAAATGAATTTTGATGGAGCTTGTTAGTAGATTTTTGTTTTTTATTTTTATTGTTCTCACAATTTCTTTTATTCTTTTATTATACTTGCCATTCACTTAACATTAAATAATGTAATTTTTTCTTCATTTCTGCAGTGAAAAAAATGATCTAAATAACCTTCATCTAACAAAAAAACAAAAAATATATATATAATGAAAATTTAATTATGTTTATAATTAATTACAAATAAAAGAAAAATCATTAATAAAATAATACATACATTCAAAGATTTATTGTAAATAGCTCCGAGAAATTCATTGCATATTTTTCATAATTAAAATTTTCTATGTAAATAAAAACATTCTAAATAAATATAAAGCAATAAAATAAACTTACCTACAGCTATTCATGAAAAATTATTTATTAAAAATAAAATATTAAATAAAACAAGGGGGGAAAAAAAGAGGAATTCTTGAACTTATACAAATATGTAGAA
>NW_019384328.1:380495-387231 GCF_000671375.1 Centruroides sculpturatus
GGAAGTAATTTAATTTAATTTTTCAAAATTAATTAATTAATTCTGAAAAATTTATAATTATTTTTATTTTTTAAATCTATCTAAAAATTGGTTTTAAATAAATTTTTTTTAAAATAAATTTTTAATTTTATATTTAATTATTACATGAAAATTTATATGTGTGATCTTTGCTAGATTATGATGTGTTAGTTTTTAAAGAAAAATCATATCAGAAAAAATAGACATTTACAAAAAAATCACTTTTGTCAAAGAAAAATCACATGTAAAAAAATCAATATATACAACTAAAACTAATTCAGTTTCATTAATCATTTAACAGAAGATCAATATAACATGAAAAATCACTTTTAAATCCTAATATTACCAAAGTTTCATCTCTCTAGATTATTATAACAAGATAATTAGTCACAAAGAATTTAGTGATTGATATCACAATTTTAAGAAAGAATTCTGATCAATAATATATTGTTTTCTATTTATATCCATTAAATTTATATGAAAAAAAATTATATATATATATATATATTTTTGTATTTTTTATAAAAGAAATGCTATTCTATGGAAACATAAAAATTTATTTTTATTTTTGGTAGCATAAAACTTTAAAATTTATAAGATAGAATGCACATAAGATTATTATTTCAGGTACAGTATAAAAAAATATTTGTAATCTATAAAATGATGCATGACTTCATAGTAAAAGTAGAGATGGACTTTTATATACAAAAATTTATGGTCTGTCATCTTATGGCAATTTCTATATATCACAACTTCAATGAGTAAGTGTACATGTTAAAACTTTTTTAAAAAAGAAATAAACTGTATATCTTACATGTATAGTTTATAATTAAAAATATAAGAAAAATATCATTTTTATTTAAATATTTTTAAACATATTTTTTTTTTTCATTTTCCTAATGTTAAAATGAATTATGTGGTGATGTAAACAAGTGATAAAATATTTTAATAAATCAAGAACTTTATAACATTGTAAACAATTTTAAAATTACTTATAATAAATTGCCTTATTTTATGATGTATAATATGACTTTTATATTATCTACTATATTTTAATTTTCTTCTTGAGTTAAGAACATTTTATTTAATTATCATATTTTATTTTATCATATCATAATAGAAGACAAGAGATCAATGTTACAAGACATTTATTTCTATAGAAGAATGACACACCATTACTTTCTATCAAGTTTAGTAAAAGATCTTTGAGGGTTTTTGCCCATGGGAAAGCATGTTATGTCTTGATGTCATTAATGTAAGGTGAGTTAATCTGCTAACTTCTCATTTCTGTTTTCATCAAGAACACAATTCCTCTATTAGTCTTTTGCTTAGATGGTAAAGAAACTGAATGCCCGAAGGTACTGAAAAATGCATAGAAAAGACATTGAGGGTAATTATATACTTAGAAACTTCATTATTGGAAGAAAATATTGAGAATGAAACATAATTAATAATGAAACATGTGTTAGATTGTCAGTTAGATTTAAAACTTAAAAAAATTTTTGATAAGTGACTGTAATTTGGTTTAATTACCATCATTTATTATGGTATTTTAACAATGAAATTTTGACATGGATATATAAAGAATTTCATGAAGATGTATAGCATTTTAGAGACGTTATTAAACCATAAATGTGCTAATAATAAGTTTTAAGTAAGAGTTTTATTTAAGGAATAATTAGAAAAACGTCAGTTAAGGCAAAATTTATATGTAAATTCTTCATAACTGACTAATAACTTTTAATATTAAAAATAAAATTAAAAAAATATACATATATATTGACTTTAAACAGCTGAATTTTTATAAAATTTCATAATAAATTTCTCATTAAAAATACATTTAAAAATTTACAATGTACATCTTTATATATAGGCTATATACATTCATTTTAATAAAAAAGCAATAAAGAATTTAGACTTTGTTACTAAAAAAGAATATATTCTTTACATAAGAAAAATCTATAAATAGAAAAATGAGTTTAAAAAGGTATATAAAAATACTAAGTTCTATGAATAAGTATTTTTGGCGTTGTGCCTAACATCTGGTTATGTCACCATGTTGTAAGTCATTTTGACGAAATGAAGATACTCTGTTCAATTAATTACAATAAATATTTTTCATACCAATAAATGTCAGTAGCATATGCAGACATGATTATACTAGAAAGCAAGTTGAAAGACATTAACCGCTTAACTTACTTTGTAACGTATGAAACAAAAGATCTCATACGAAATGCCTAAATAGGGAATTACGCTACAACGAACTTAAGAGCAAAGTAATGATAAAGTTCTCTGACAATACCAATTAATAACACGAAAAGGCAAAACCTTTTCTCAGATCAAATCAATATTGAAAGAAGTACACAGCCAAAAAAATAAAATAAAATAAATAAAAATAAGAAAAGGTACAACTGAAATCCTCTTTTAAACATTGTTTATCTTCTTTGTTTGTTTACTTACTTCACTTCATAAGAATAGTAAACCAAAGGAGAAAAAAAGAAAGAAAGAAAGAAAGAAAGAAAAAAAGACAATTTATATCTCTTTATATTCTTGTTAAAATATATAAATTTATATCCTAGAAATTTATCATCATTAGCAATTTGAGAATGAATTTTTAAATTATTCATTATTAGAATACATTTATCTTAATGATAAGTGATTAATATTTATCATATTATGAGTTGTTAAAGTTTTGATGTAAAAGTAAATACAATATAGATAATATTCGATCTAATATTTCAATCATTTGAAATTCAAAAATTAATTTTATTTAAGAATGGAAAAATTTTTCAATGATCCTTTAACTTATTAAACTATCGTCGAAAATAGCTACGCTAGCAATTCCATTGATCATGCATGAAAAGTTCACATTTATGGAGATTATAGTTATACAGATTTACAAAGCTTTCTACCAATATCGGTTGATGTAACAAAGAAATTTTTAAAATGAATATAAAAGAATTTAAATAAGTTACTCTCTTTATTATTTAAGTTAATTATCAAAATTTTAACTCATTTAAAATAAAATTCACATTTGATCAGACTCACCATTGATATATTTATCAATGGTGATTCTGTATATCAGTAACATACCCTGTGAGAAAAGATTTTTTCTTTTAAAATTGTACTAATATTAAATTTAAATGCATATTTTTTCTTGTTAATCCTTAAGTCTAAATATTCATATATTAATGAATAGTCATAGATGAATTTCTCTATTTAATTGCTTAAACTGTATCTAAATTTAGGTTAAAATACATATGAAAACTGGAAAGATCCCTTAAAAAACAATATAAAAAACTTTTTGTAGGGATATTAAGGAATATTTTAAAAATTCAAGCAGTGAAAATAGCTAAAAACTCACTGATCAGTATATTATAAACAATTTAAAATTAAAAACAAATTATTAAAATAACTTTTTACGTTGGTCATATTACAAATTTTTAATATAACAACTCGATATTAATCGTTTTAATTACATGGGAAGTCATTTCACATTCACTTCATTTAAGATTAATTATAAAAATGTAATGTTTATATTTAAACCTAATAACAATAATGTGTTATTTATTTTCTTTTATTATTGGTGAGAACAATAACTCAAATTGATAGGGGAATAAAGTATAATAAGAAACCATACAGTAACACAATGTAATAACAATTTTGATTAAGGGCATGAACACTTCTGAACCTTTCATTATCTACATGACATTTTTATTATGTCAATGCTAATTAACAAAGGGAGATATTATTTATTCTAAACACTAGCAAACATTCGAGTAAATGAAACAAATTACTTCTATATCCTAACATCATCTCTGGCTAATTTATAAAATGTTAAATTTATTAATCATCAAATTATTTGAAAAATAATGTGTAAAGTTCATCATAAACTTTTTTAAATAAGTAATTTATAAAGTTTATCGTTAAACATTAAAAAAAAANTAAAAAAAAATGGCTTTGGATGAACGTCGTGTATCACGTATTCTCATATCTTGAATTGATCTTGGAAGGAAAAAAAGATATTTTAAAGCAAGCACATACATAAACGTACAGAAATATATTTAAAAAAACAAGCATAGATACAAAAAAAACACATTTGTTCACCTTTCATAACTCATAAAACAAGAATGATTTATGGATTTATGAAATTTAAAAACCCGAGTAATTTTTCTGATTCGTAACAATAACAGCAAAAGCTAACAAGGCTACAGAATAAAAAAAAAACCTGATCCTTTTCCTATTAATTTTTATTACAATAATAAACTTGGAAAAAGAATTCCCCTCTCTCTATATATATTTTTTGTAATATTAATTACTCATATTTTAATGAAGAGCGCTATTATTGCTGAGAGGGTCGAAAATATTAATCTGATGTTGCTGAAGTATAAAAGACTAGATTTGCCAATCTTCTAACGTTGAGATTACTCGATAAAAAGAATGCATAACAGTAAAAAGTACTTTCTGCCCAAATTTACGACCAATGACAGCGCCTTGGTATGAGTTTAAAAAAAAAGAAAGAAAAGCAAAGAAAAAAAAAAACTGAAGGTGAATGGACGGAATGAGTAATAAAGACAGAGAAGCCAGTTGGCAAGCAAAAATCAAACATTTCCGAAAGATTTATTGAAGTGCTTTTACAATAACACTACATTCCGCTTATTTTTATAAATGACTAGAAGTGTGATGTATGGTATGCAAGAGAAATAAGCACATCAGAATGAACAACCAGAGTTTAGGAGTGTAAAGGTGTTTTTGAATGCATTAAGTGATTTTCTTGCTCTACCACTCAACAACAATGTTAAGGAAATCATCACTTATACATTGATTGTTCTTTGTATTTAAAAAAAAATAAAATGTATATGTATATAGCTACTTACATCCTTACTTTTACTGAAAGTTAATTGTGCAAATGAAAAAGAAATTAAAACACTGTTTAAAATGTGTTTCTAAGTTTAAAAATTTTTGATTTCTTTAAAAATGTTGGCAATGATTCCAATGAAAATTATAATATTTAATTAATCATATATTGTTTATAAATATATATTATCAGTAGTCTATAATTCTGTAGTAAAATAATTAGTTAAGTAAAATGTTAAAATTTAGTCAGGGTTTATATTACTCTTCTTTATATAGAAGAAAGAAAAACTCCAATAATCTAAAGAATTCAGCAATTTAGGATGGGACTGGGATGCATCAGTTCTATAAGACCAATGTGCATTTTAGTAAGGAGTTGACAGCTTCTGAAATGTGAACTTTGCTACTGTCATTCACTAGATATTTTTTTTTCTTTCTTTTAAAAGCGGCCCTATTGTGTGAATTATTGATTTTAACTTAAGTACAAAAACTGTCAATATTCATCTGAAGTGCATTTACTCAGTTTCTAGAAACTCAGTTTAGTGTATTAGAATCTTTTATGACCTTAATTAATAAGTTATACAATCACTCGGTAGTTTTATTAATTTAAATATATAATTACATCTTCAAATATTCATTCATATTTTTAAAGAAATGATGGCATATATTTTTATCATGATCCCATCTTAAAAGTCATTTATAAACAAATTTTTAATGCCTCTCATAAATATGAATAAGCATATAAATAGTTTTTAATAGATAAATTAAACATAGTTTTTCATATATTTTTTTAATTTATCTTCTCTTATGATACAGAAGGTATTAAAAAAAAACTATGAATAACAGATTTCAATAACACAATATGGTTTCATAAAGGAGGAAAATGTACCATAAATATTGATTTTATGGCTTCAGTATGATAATTGAATTACTAATATTTATGTAAGAAAGCAATAAAGAAAACAAAGGATGAAGTATTAATGTTACTTGATGGTTTGGAAGCAACAAGTAAACAATCTTTATTATTATAACAGCTACTTAAGCAAAAAAACAAAAATTAATAAGAAAAATTCTTATAAAATTCATTTATAATCCATAAAAATAAAATATAAAATTAACTAATAATTTTAATTAAAAAAAAATATATACTTTGCAATTATTATCACTAATTTTTTTTTTTTATCTTTTCTTTTATGTATTTTAAAATAATCATTCCTTGTAACTGAATTAAATTGTAGACATTTAATTTAACTACTAATTTAATTTAAATTGAATAAAACTACTAATGATCGTTAATATAAATTAAAGGAAAAATTGATAAAGTAGAATTTTTAAATTTGAAATGATTGTTAATATGTAAGAATTTTATCTTTTGCATTGTAATTATTTAAATGAATTTTGATGGAGCTTGTTAGTAGATTTTTGTTTTTTATTTTTATTGTTCTCACAATTTCTTTTATTCTTTTATTATACTTGCCATTCACTTAACATTAAATAATGTAATTTTTTCTTCATTTCTGCAGTGAAAAAAATGATCTAAATAACCTTCATCTAACAAAAAAACAAAAAATATATATATAATGAAAATTTAATTATGTTTATAATTAATTACAAATAAAAGAAAAATCATTAATAAAATAATACATACATTCAAAGATTTATTGTAAATAGCTCCGAGAAATTCATTGCATATTTTTCATAATTAAAATTTTCTATGTAAATAAAAACATTCTAAATAAATATAAAGCAATAAAATAAACTTACCTACAGCTATTCATGAAAAATTATTTATTAAAAATAAAATATTAAATAAAACAAGGGGGGAAAAAAAGAGGAATTCTTGAACTTATACAAATATGTAGAA
>NW_019384328.1:388091-391763 GCF_000671375.1 Centruroides sculpturatus
GTTCAAAAACATGCCCCAGGTCACAATGTGACTTGTGTTGCCTACTTTGGCTAGTTTGACTTTGGGAAAGCTGCTTTGAATTAAATTACAATATAATTGTTATTGAATTCATAAGCCCATGGCATGCTTCATATTACATATTAACTGATATATTGTAATTTATATTATTGAAACTTGTTAACATTGTATTGCCTATCCTTGTCCATGAGATCACAAATCTATTTTGCATCATTGATGCAGAATCTGCATAAACCATTAATGTAATAATGGGGTTTGACTAACTAATAAAATAATAAATATATATATATATATATATTCTTCTTATTATACATGAGCTACTTAATTGTTGATTTTCTTGAAAAAAATCACTTAAATACTATGTGTTTTGCTGGTATCTAAGTAAATTTTTGCAAGGAAACCAACAATTAAGTTGCCCAAGTATAATAAGAATATATATATATATATAGGAATATATAGGGCCACTCTGTCTATATGTACATATATATATCTGTCTATCATCTGTTTGTCTATATGTATATAAGACAGAATGTCCCACCATTATTTAACTGTGGTATTTGCTAGCATCTAAGTAATTTTCTCAAGGAAATTAACAATTTATGAGTGCCAAAGCATGTAATTTGTGTTTTGCAGAAGAAAGATTTCACACAATTTTTGTAAAGTTTACAAGCAATAAAGTGTTTGAACCAGACAGAACCTTAATCTTTATTATGATTAACTGACTTTTGGACCATCCCTTGTCTATATAGAAAACTTAATTTAAATAATTTTTTTAAAAAATTATTATTCATAACATAAATTAAAGTTTAAAATTTCCTATTTTTTTTTTTTAGAATAATGAATAATTTGAAGAAGTTTCTTTACAACTTTACATCTTTAATAATATTATTATCTTGCTGTCATTTTGTTTCAAATAAATAATTTTCTCGCTCTTGTTTCATTTAATGAATTCTCTTACGCTTTATTATTATTATTTTTTTTTATTAGTATTAAATATATTCAATAAATAAATGAATCAGAATAAAGTTTAAATAAAAAAAATACTTAACAAAAATTTATTCATAGAATTTTATAGTTTCTAATCCCAGATAATCGAGTAAGAATTTATTTTATAATTTTTATTATGTGTCTTTGTATGAAGTGCATTAATTGAGAATTAGTTTTAGATTTTTCTTTATATTTAAATTAAAAGGCTTTGAAATTACATTTTTTTTTTACATATATATAAATAAAAATATAGAAAAAATTTATAATTAAATTATAATTTTCTTACTAATTAAAATTGAGGAAAGTGTAAATTAATTTTGTACTTAAGTACCAACAAAGATAAACGTTCTTCGTTGGAAGAAAAGAAAAAGAAAAAAGAAAATTAAAAAATTTATCTTTGCAATTTTTAGAAGTTAAATAACTTTGTAAAGTATAAAAATTTCTTTAAATTATAATAAGTTTAAGTTAATTTAAGCCTTTAAGTACAAATACTTTTGTTAATTTTAATTACATTTTTTTTATTCTTATTAAGAGTTAAATTTATACTTATTTTTCAGTAACTAAGAAAAATTTCTTTGTTGAAATTTCACGAATTTTATTATAAATATTTTTTCTTACTTATAGTAATATTTTATATGACTTTTATCTGAAAACTTAACGAGATGCTTTTCACTTTACGAGCGTGGTATTTCTCAAACAATAGAAATAGCAAGATAGTAGTAGCTAACCACTAAAGAATCTTCTCTACTCTTTGCTATTGCCCCCAATCAATTGGCAAAGTAGCAGGCGTTTTGTCTCTTCAACAAATCACCCTTTTCCTTGTCAAGCTATCTTCCGGCTTGTCCTTGCTTGCATCATCTCTTTCTTCCTAACCTTGCTGATGAATTTCACCAACTTAGATAGATGAATCTACCTTTTTTTTTCTTTTTTTTTCTTTCTTTTTTTTACTTCTTCTTTTCTTGCTTAATTATTTTCCCTCTAATTGTCCAAACTTTCTAAGTAGTTCCTTGTACCGTAAAGTAATATGTCCGAAAGTAAGTAGGGAAATTTGTCATGTTATATTCTTATTCAAGTGCTTTTGCCTTCTTAACTAGCTAACCATCAAGTTTGTAATGAGCTTCATTCTTTATGTGTGTAATTGTGATTGGAAGAATAACTTCTCGAGTGAGAGATTTAGTCTCGTTAACTCCCTGTGGCATTGTAATTAATTTTGCTACAGATGTGATAAGATGGAGCGTATTGAGAAAAGTCGAGTGGAATACTTGAGTGATACCAAATGAATTTTTAGATCCATTTTAAGTTATGTTGCTACACTCAACAATTATTTGCCCTTAAGTATTTTTTTATAAGTAAAAATCTCTCCAAATATTATATTTATATCTATAATTTTTGTAAAATGTTTTTTCATTGAGTTATTATATTAAAATGTTTAACACCGTAAGAAAAAGAATTACTTTTAAATAAATTTTAAAGTATTTACATAACATTTTTTTATAACTTAACGAGGAAAAATTATTGTGACATAGTCACAATGCTCTCGATCTGAAATTATTAACGTCTTGCCCCTGTAAATCATACTTTTCCTCATAACAGACCCACGACGGTCATCCATGTAACTCCGTTCTGGGGAAAATGTTCGAATTGAAATCACGTGACGTCCGGTCTTGACCGGATGCTTCTGTATAGTTAATCAGGGCCTACTACTCCTAAGCTTTCTAAATCTGGTTTTAACTTTCATCTATCAAACACCATTCTCGAGATTAAGGACGGACAGACAGACAACAGTGGAAATTTACAGATCTGCCATTTTTTTCAAATTGCAGTCCAACAAAATTATATTTAAAATTTGAAGTAAAAATTATATTATTTTAATTAATTAATGTCTTAAAATCTTGTACAATATACGTATAAAAAGTGACTAATTTTTATATAAATTCATTTTAATTTTTATGTTTGAAGGATGTTTTATTATTTATTAATGTTTATTTTGTTCCATTCATAGATATATAACTGTAGTAATTCGAGAGTTATACTTGATTTTTACGCACCACTAGCTTTATTGAAGTTTTGTTAGCTTTAGAGAAAGGCTATCAATACCTTAACATTGAAGAGTTGTAGAGGATTGTCTCCTCTATATAGAACTTATATATAATTTAGAAATTAATTTAGTTAATTCAAGACTATTGAAGAGTTTAAAAGAAATTTTAAGAGCACTAGAAGACTTTTAGAAGCTAACACGATTCAAAGACAGAATATTGTTTACAAGAAATGCAAATTTATTCCTGTGGATAGTTAAAAATAGAATTGATGCAGGATCGTTATTCTTTTTAAATTGATTTCTACTAGAATTTGTCAACAATTTTTGAATATTCATTGATGAAGTCTCATAAAGGAAAAGTAGACTGGATCAATATAAATGCTTTAGATGCATTAAAGGATCTTCTTTATATCTTATACTTGTTTGAACACGCATAATTGCTTCAGTTCCTAATTGTCAGGAAATTAAAAGTAAAAAAATATATATAGGCTATATATTTAGATAAATGAACACACTACATTTTCTTTTCAGTAAAAATTTATTGAGAAATAAAGCAGATTTGTTTGAATTATATTTAAAATTTTACATTATAATTTAATTTGCTAATAAAATTTAATGTTTATTACGAA
>NW_019384328.1:394656-398998 GCF_000671375.1 Centruroides sculpturatus
ATCGACAATACTTATATTTTTATATTTATTTTTAAATATTAACTTTAATGTTAGAGAATAAAAAAAATTTATTTTTAATGTAATTTTCTCAATTTTTTAAAATTATTTTCAGAAACTAATGTTATGCATTTAGAACATAATATTCTTCTTAATTTCTTAAAAAAAGAAAAGAAATATCCAGAGGTAAAATTTCGAATTATTTTCTTTATGTTGTATTTATATAATGTATATATGAAGAAAGTTTTAATTAAGCTTCATATTTAAATATAACGTTAATATTTAGAAATAAAATTCTTTATATAATTTTTCTTTAAGATAAAATGTATTTTGTGAGTAATATTTCATGTAAATAATTCCTTAAAAGAATGCATAAAATCGTATATAAGATCGAGAATGACGACCTTATTTAATATCTATTTTTCAATTTATAAAACATAAAATTATAATCTGAAAAGTATAGAAATCTTTTATTATTCTCAAATTTTGTCGGTTTTAGCGTGTTATTCTTAATGAATAACAGCTTACAACCAACAGATTTTTGGCAAAAGAATTTGGCAAAAGAATCTATTCTTAATGAACAAATTCTTTCAGCCAAATTCTGAAGATTCTACCCGTAAGAAGTCAAAGATAAAAATATTTTTTCTCTTTGTAAAATGACAAAAGTTATAACTTGTATTCTGCACATTGTTTTTCGATTAGTACGAGAAAAGACTTGGCATTTATGTCAACGTTACTGAACAGCAACTTGTACATGTGTTTTGTATTGATTGTCAGTTCCAGTTACAGATTTCGAACCTTGAAATTTCCCTAAATTTTATGTAGAACTTGTAAACGAATCAGTTATAAGTTGCACAGTTATAACTTCTTATTTTTAATAAAATATTTTCAAAAAATAAATATAATTTATAATTACAATTGTATTGTTATTCATCCACTTATCTTAAACACAATACAATATAAGCATTACTATGAGTGTTATTATAATGATTATAACATTAATTTATTCAGTAATATGTTTTTAATTGGTTCAACGATTTACTTCGAATTTAAGACCAATAAAGTATAATAAATTCACAAACAAACACCTTAAATGAGAATTTTTAATTAAAAAAATTCACTACATTACTTTTAATATTTAACTATTTTCAATTGAATGCTGTTATTAATTTAAAATAATAAAAGAATAAAAAACTTCTGAAGATAAATTTATAGACTATTATTTTCTTTAATTTTTAATATATAAAATTTTAAAGTAACTTTTTACTTACTACACTTTAAATTCTCTGTAAATACAACCGACTTATCGCATTGATTTAAAATTTAATAATAGTCAACAAAAATAAATTATTTTTTAATTAAAATAATAATATTTATACTTAAATATGTATACTACATCTTTTAAAATAAAACATTTAATATTATAAATGATATATAAGAGTGATAAACTCACTGATTTAAGAAAATCATACAATATAGAACTATAGTGTTTGGAAAATATGACATTATATTTATTATTTTATAAAATTTTAAATTAAAAGTATTGTTTATTTGCCTTATAACTTAAATAAAAAATAGATTCTATATATCTTTATATAGTTTTATAGCAAACATATATTTTTTTTTTTACAAAGGCAAAATATATATCTTATTCTATATTTATACCATGATGAATCACGCATATAAATCTTTATATAAAATAAAAGTAGCAATAACAATATAACCTTACAAATTTCGATGTAGCCAATAAAGTAAAGAACGTGTAAAAATATTAAAATTTATTAAATTAAAGTAAAAATTACGTTTTTATATTTGTAAGTAAATCATAATTTTTATAATCTAAACCAAACTAAAAACTATTTTCAAGTAGCTCTACGTTAAATTACTTTTAGTAGAGTATAAATTTTTTTGACGAGATGGGATTTTATAACTGTAAAGGTAGCTTATGAAGATGCTATACAATTCAAAATTATAGCCAACCATTACTATTATTATTATTATTATTATTATGAATTAAATGAATAATCTTTCTAACCGTCTACGGTATCATTTAGGTTAATGTTAATGATGATTTATTATGGTAATAACAGTTGTATCGCCATTCTTACCTTCACGTTGACATTGCAAACTACAGTATGTCAGTTTATTTTATGTTTTGATATAAAAATTTTAATCATTATTAAATTTTACCATATTTTATATTTAAAATGCAATTAAGTTAGCATATTAAAAACATTATTTACTGAAATTAAATTAAGTTTTAATGTATTATTATTATTATTATTTTTTTTTAATATTTATTTTAAGCTTCTTTTAATTGAGAACATTAGAAGTAACGCTTGTAACTTGTTATTAAGTAGAAATATATGTCTATATATATTTATAATTTTATAAAACAGATGTAAAATATTGCATATTATTTAATGAGCTAAGCTGCAGTTTTTAATAATGTTTTTTTAACTTATTTAATTTAAAATATATGCTATCCACTTGAAATTAGTAACGTCTTGCCCCTGTACATCATACTTTTCCTGATAACAATAGACTCATGCCGGTCATCTGTGTAACTCCGTTAAGGGGAAAATGTTTGAATTGAAATCACGTGACTTCCGGGATAACCGGAAGTTTGTATATAGTTAATCGGACCCTAATATTTTCATAACTATTCTCGACTTTCGTCTATCTAACATCGTTCTCGAAATTTAGAAAGGACAGACAGACAGACGGATGACAGTGGAAATATATAGGCTAAAGTATACAATTTTTTCAAATTGCAGGCCAATTATGTGGAATGTATAACACGACTTCGATGTATAATTTTTTATGAAAATGCCCACGTGTTTAAAGAAAACGAATCGATTTCATCATCCACGTGTACGTTTTACACGTTACAAATTTCACAAAATAAAAATAAGAAAAATACGTGAAATTTTAATAAAAAGAAGCAATAAATACATCACTATTAAAGTAATATATTAATAATTTATCGAAAGGCCATTTACAAGAGCAACCCCTTTAAATAAAGATTTAATATTATTGTGGCAACTTTCAAACTTTACTTTTAGTAAGTTAAAAGTAGCATTTCGAGGATCATAAAAACATTCTCATTACTGAAGGTATTCATCGTAAATTTGGTATGAGGTAAAGATACTAACAGTAACAAAATCCGGTCACTGCTTAACCGGTTACCTGAGAGATGACGTGTGACAACTTAGAAGATTTATTACTCCTAAACCCCACTATTACAGAGCCAAAAAGAGGGAATTTCTTCGGTGTATGCTTCCGTTGTATAGCTGAAAGAAAAGATCGACAATACTTGAAGGATTTCGCTAATGATCCAGTCATGTAAGTGAAGAGTAATCCGAAGAAAGTCAATGTTGTACATAATGTCATTAAAATATCTCTGATGTTGCCAAGACCTAAAACATTATCATGCCGTCAATTACGGTTTACTTTAATTTTTTTTCCACCACTCTTCAATTATTATCAGCCTGGTTTGAAAGTAAAAGGATATTTTAATAATGATAATATTAAAGCATTTGCAATGTAATTTTAATAGTAACACAAAGAATTATTATGCTTTATTAAAGAACCTTAGGCAGAATGTCGGGAGATTATCGATATTGTATAATTTTTATTTACTTATTAATTAGTTAGTTAATTTAATGGTGATTTTAATAATATAGGAATTATTTGAAAATATGTATTTTTATTTTTACACATTGAAATTTCATCTTGATAAATATTTAAATATTTTCGAGTTTATAGTGTGACGAAATCAGATTTAATTTAGAAAATAAATTCGATTTATACTAAAGTATTTAATGTGTAAACTGTGTAATTATGTGTGTATACATATAGCCTTATGTACTCAACGCTCTTGATAAACATATCAGGGGCGTTGAGAGCATGTATAGGACCCAGAGGTAGAGCTGGCCCCATTTGCCACGTTTTTTTGAATAAATGAAATACGTACAATGTTTCCTTAGTTATAAAAAGCAGTCTTAAAAATTCTACTTTTTGTTCGTAATATAACATTAATTTTTTAGCGGTAGGAACCATTAGGGGCCAAGTTTCCTCCGAGTCCGAGGAAAAATCCTCCCCTCGATGGCACTGATGTTTATGCAGTATTTGCTTATAAATATATATACAGTCGACCCCCCTATAAGATCATTGATTTTTCCGTTTTATCTGAATTACATGTTGTACGAGTCACTTAGATTTTACAAATACGTGTGCCGGGCTGTGAACGGCTCACATATTTGTAAAATCTAAGTGACTCGTACAACATGTAATTCAGATAAAACGGAAAAATCAATGATCTTATAGGGGGGTCGACTGTATA
>NW_019384328.1:399780-419374 GCF_000671375.1 Centruroides sculpturatus
AAAAAAAATATATATTTTTAACATTTTAATTTATTTAAATATAAAAATAACACGTTAAATCGAGTATAATGCGCACCGTTAACAATATTTAAATATGCAAGAAATAATTAATTTGATTAATTAATTCTTTAAATTATATATTTGTAAAGTTTATTTATTTAAATTATTTAATAATTTTATTACTTTTTATTTGCTTATAACAAAAAAAATCTATCGATCCTTCTCTAGTATATAACTCGAGATGTTTTTGCTCTCGAGTTATATATAAAAAAATTAATTTATAAGTTAATATAAATTAAAATTTGGAAAATAAATTACCATATTGACATGATGTATAATATTATGACTAGAATTAACGACGTATAATCGTAATTATAACAAATATCTCGTAGGTAATGATATTAAAGAGCTTACTTACCAACATTAGAAACGTTATTTAGAAGCGTAAAATAATATTCAAAATTGAAATGATTTCAAGATATTTATTTTACTATTATAAATTTTAAAGAACTATCGTCGAAATATTATATCAATTCATCAAGTAACAAGCGTAACAACGTCACCAGTTACGAGCTGTGCTTTAATTTTCAACATTGAAAAGCTAACTGACTGTATCTGCAGCAAACCAGATAGGAACAACGACATAACCGATACCAGTAAACACTGTTACGAGCCATTAAGAGAACCGAGAACTGAGAAATTTACGGTCGAAATTTTGAGTGTGTTGCTGCTGTTACACGAAAACTTTTCGAACGTATTTCATAATTGCTGAAGCATCGTTTTGTAGGAGAATGTTGTAATTCATTTCTATAGTTGCTCTTTCTCTTTCATACAACTAGATTCAAATTGATAATTCCATCATTTTAAAATACATATGCTAATTCTTTATCTATTGACTAGACGATTAAAATTAATTTTCTCTTTTGTTTAGATTCATATCTAATTGAATCAACTGTAAAATTGTATATATATATATATATATATATATATATTTATGTGTAGAAATGATAATTATCATAAGTAAAGCGAAGGAAATGTATGAAATTTATACAAGAAATTTAATTTAATTTTCTTTTGTTTGTATTGCACTTATATGAGAAAATTAGGAAAATTATCAAAAGAAAATTGTTATACTTTAACATTGTTTATGTTGATTTCCTTATAAATTCTTTTAATCTCTCCTCTGAGAGATATTCAAAAGATTTTTCTTTTCAACAGCATATTGAACCAATTAAGGCTTATTTGTTTAGTAGATTATACTACTATCCTCCATTTTACTAATAGAAAAATTAATATATACATTTTCTTTCTTATGTCCTGTATTAAAACGGTTAGAATTTTCCGTTTTTGACAGGTTCCGCTTTATACAGATTTATGTATTTATGATGGGGGTGAAGATGTTATTACTACTTATTGTTACTTTCCAGAAAACGAAAAGTGCAATATTAATTACAGAATTAATTACTGTTACGCCGAAAAATTCCGCTTTACACAGGTTACGTTACATAATTGTTCCCAACAATTCTTCATCTTACAGATTTTTTTAAAAAATAACATTTTACATAGGAAATTGTTCTGTTTTAAGTATTAGAAGAGGTTTCTATTTTGTAAAAGGCCGGTTTAAGCAGGTTCCATCTTATAGGGTGTCCGTTTTAGACAGGTTTTGTCTATATTTGTATATTAAACCCTTAGCGTATACAGTATGTATGTATATATATATATTTTAACAACTATTACGATTACAAATTGCTTGAATGATAATCGATTGATGGGAAAATTATTCAAGGACTATAAATTACAGAAAGTTAATCAATAATGTAATTTTATCGGACATAAGAAAACATAATTAGAAATAAAATTATAATCACGCAAGCTGTCATGATTTATATGATTAATATTGTTACTGTTAATGACTCCTGTATTGATTTTTAAATATATTGATTTATCATTCGAAGAAATATAATGATATAACTTGAATATTTTAATAAGTAAATAAATGATTAAAGCAATATGTAACCTAATAAGTAGATTTTAATATTTATTCAATATCTATTATGTTTAACATAAATTTCGAAAGGCCAAAAAAAAATATTAAAAAAGAAATTTATATTTCTAATTAATAAAAATTCAAGAGTTAAATACAATTTATTATAATTTTAAATAAATTAAAATATTATATTTAATGTAATCAGTTTACTGAGTAATTCTATATAAGATATACAAGTTACAGTTAAACCTGTCTAAAACGGAACAATTCTACATTAGAAAAGAACCCGTTTAAAACGGAAACCTGCCAAACCGGGGGGGGGGAAATATATTCGGTACCGAGCGATTCCAGTTTACACGGGTTTTACCGTATATTTATTTAATATTAAGTTATTTAAAATTTAAAATAGATTTGTAATATTTGTATAAGGTATAATTTTTTCTTTTTTTTTATACTTAAAAAAAAGAGTTTCTACTTCTCCTGGTGACATCTATTGATAAATATTTATGTAAGTTCTTATTTTTTTAAAGCGTGTAACGTTATTGCTCCCATGATCTTCTTAGGAGAACACCGTCAAGACTTTGTCTACATGGTTGGATGTACGTTCCCATTCCTATTTGACATTCAAATTGCTTTATACACCGAGCCTAAAACAATAAACGGAGAGGCAATTGAGGCAATCTGTTGTTACGATATTGCAGACTTGGGAAAACTTCCTTCACTACTGTCTTTACTTCAAATCACTTCATTGAAAAACTTAAAAAAAATTAAAATAATAATAAAAATTGAACTAATTATCAGTTTAAATCGATTTAAATACATTAAACGTAGTGTTTTAAATGCAATTATATGTAAAAAACTAGTTCGATTTGTCAGTATATAGTGCCGAAGTTGTAAGGAATTTCAGGTCAGTAGTCTCGTTTAGTTCGTTAGTAGACTCATAATGCGTGGCCCTAAGCTGCAGCTTAGGGCCTCGCATTATGAGTCTATAGGCTATAGTTTAAGGCCTCATGTTTTTAAATATACAGTATCATTATTTCATATAGGAAAAGGACCTATTATATGTTATAGTTTAAGGCTACAACAACTCCTAATTTCAGCTCTGAATATACCATAAAATAATAAATATAGTATTAACATAACATAAAATAATGTCATAGCAATAAATAAAACATAATTTAATAAAATTAATTTTCTTATTTTAATTTATTATTTATTAAATATTAAAAACATATAAAATTTAAAATAATTCAACGGTAGTTCGAGTATTAAAATCTAAAACAAAAATAAATTCAAGTAGACTTTAATACTTAAAGATATAAATTTATAAGGTAGAGAGATAAAAAATTCAAACACGTCACACACAGGAACTGTTGTTTATTGTCAACTTAAAGTCCACGAGAGTTTTTTCTTTACTTTTAGATATATATACACCGTATATTATTTGGAAATTGTACCATTATTTTACGTTGTGGTGCTCTTCGAGTGAAGTTGTACTTTGCTACATAGATAAAGTTTAATAGGAAAAGAAAAGAAAAAAAAACACAGAATTCAGTAAGACAATCAACTCCTAGGAGATTTATATCCCTTTCGACTGACCAGAGTATTTTATCGATGGCTTCAGTAGTCTTATAGCAAGAAGGAAGACCGCAGTCTGTGCTGGTCATCGATTTAACATAGGCTACACTCCTAGAATCCTATAGCGACGACCTCGACAACTTTGTCCTCTTTGATCGTGTCTTATTTTCCTGTTTGTTCGACCCTACAAAGAAAAGTGCCTTATTACGCTAGAGATTTCCAGTTATATATATATATATTTTATAACTTTCTAAAACTAAAAATATATTCTAAAATTAAAAAAATAGGTTATATAGGCCTATATATATATATATAAAAACTAAGGAAAGTATTTCAGATTTTTGTCTGCTTTCTCATCTAGATTCTTTTCTTGTACAATTTTTTCTCTTTTATATATATTTTTTTATATTTTATTTTCATTTCTTTATCCCTTAGAAAGTTACTAAAAGTTTAATCGAAACATTGAACATTTGATATAGCTGTTGGAGAATTCTTAGAATATGAATCGATTGATCGAAAACATTAAAAATAAATCTAATTTTGGAGAGTGGTCTTCAGAAGGAATAACTTTTCATAAAAGAATACAACAAATAAAATAAAATAAAATAAAATAAAAAAACAAAAAGACATTTTTCATATATATATATATCACTTTTTATTCTCTATTTTTTTTATATTTTTAAAATTTTTGGATGTGTTAATATCCGAATTGTTAAAGTTGTTAGACGACTTTTAAAGTCTTAAATTAAATGATAAAATAATAATTTAACTGTGTAATTAATTAAGAACGTGATTGGATAATTAAGCGGATCTCTTTCACGGAGTATTATTAAAATAAGAATATGTTTAATGAGGATACAATGCACGCTATCGAACTAAACATTTAATCACTTTATTCAGCCAAAGACAAAAAAAATGGTTTAAAATTTAATAAATTAATTAATAATTTTTATTTTTTAATACTTTAAAAGTATCTATAAAAGTTTCATTTTATGAAACGAATATTTAAATTCTTTACCAATTTAAAAAAATTTAGTAAAGAATTTAATAAAATTAAACGGTATAAATTGTAATTATATATTTATAAAAAAAGATTTTTTTTTTATAAAATTAGAAANAAAAAAGTCAAAGAAATAATAGAAAATAATCAAGAAAATATCAAACAATAAATAAACAAGGAATAGAAAATAATAAAAAATATCAAAGAATAAGTAATGAATAAAAGAAAAAAAAATCAAGGAATAAAAGATAAATGATATTTTTATTATGTCAATTATTAAGAATATTAATTCCATTTTATTTTATATTTTTCACTGTAATTTATTATTACTTTTGCCATATAAAAGAAATTAAAAAGTTTAATATTTCTGTATAATAAAGCGACAATATATTACAAAATAATTTAAAATATATTTTTGATAGTAGACTTAGAAAAGTTTTAATAGTTGAAAAGAGAAGTTTTCATTTGTGTATGTGAGATATTGGCAGTTTTCTCATTGGATTGAATGATCGTTTAGATAATCGATGTTCGGACAATTAATGTTCTACTGTATTTATCCTTTAGATTACTTTCCCAACAGCTCTAAATTAGAGAATAAATATCCTACATCAAAGGAATTCTCACATGTTATCAACACAGTTTAATACTTAACATTTTTCACTTTCTTGGTTTATTATTTAATTTTTAATTAAATGTAATATATAATTAATTTCATGAAATAAAACACGTTTTAAAATCTTTTTAAATTATTCAAATTAGTATAAAAATATATTTAAAAAAAAAACGGATAAAATTCTCATTAATATTTTAAAAAATTCTATAGAAAATTCTTCATATTCAATATTATTAAATGGACTTTTATATATATATATTTATGTGTAGAAATGATAATTATCATAAGTAAAGCGAAGGAAATGTATGAAATTTATACAAGAAATTTAATTTAATTTTCTTTTGTTTGTATTGCACTTATATGAGAAAATTAGGAAAATTATCAAAAGAAAATTGTTATACTTTAACATTGTTTATGTTGATTTCCTTATAAATTCTTTTAATCTCTCCTCTGAGAGATATTCAAAAGATTTTTCTTTTCAACAGCATATTGAACCAATTAAGGCTTATTTGTTTAGTAGATTATACTACTATCCTCCATTTTACTAATAGAAAAATTAATATATACATTTTCTTTCTTATGTCCTGTATTAAAACGGTTAGAATTTTCCGTTTTTGACAGGTTCCGCTTTATACAGATTTATGTATTTATGATGGGGGTGAAGATGTTATTACTACTTATTGTTACTTTCCAGAAAACGAAAAGTGCAATATTAATTACAGAATTAATTACTGTTACGCCGAAAAATTCCGCTTTACACAGGTTACGTTACATAATTGTTCCCAACAATTCTTCATCTTACAGATTTTTTTAAAAAATAACATTTTACATAGGAAATTGTTCTGTTTTAAGTATTAGAAGAGGTTTCTATTTTGTAAAAGGCCGGTTTAAGCAGGTTCCATCTTATAGGGTGTCCGTTTTAGACAGGTTTTGTCTATATTTGTATATTAAACCCTTAGCGTATACAGTATGTATGTATATATATATATTTTAACAACTATTACGATTACAAATTGCTTGAATGATAATCGATTGATGGGAAAATTATTCAAGGACTATAAATTACAGAAAGTTAATCAATAATGTAATTTTATCGGACATAAGAAAACATAATTAGAAATAAAATTATAATCACGCAAGCTGTCATGATTTATATGATTAATATTGTTACTGTTAATGACTCCTGTATTGATTTTTAAATATATTGATTTATCATTCGAAGAAATATAATGATATAACTTGAATATTTTAATAAGTAAATAAATGATTAAAGCAATATGTAACCTAATAAGTAGATTTTAATATTTATTCAATATCTATTATGTTTAACATAAATTTCGAAAGGCCAAAAAAAAATATTAAAAAAGAAATTTATATTTCTAATTAATAAAAATTCAAGAGTTAAATACAATTTATTATAATTTTAAATAAATTAAAATATTATATTTAATGTAATCAGTTTACTGAGTAATTCTATATAAGATATACAAGTTACAGTTAAACCTGTCTAAAACGGAACAATTCTACATTAGAAAAGAACCCGTTTAAAACGGAAACCTGCCAAACCGGGGGGGGGGAAATATATTCGGTACCGAGCGATTCCAGTTTACACGGGTTTTACCGTATATTTATTTAATATTAAGTTATTTAAAATTTAAAATAGATTTGTAATATTTGTATAAGGTATAATTTTTTCTTTTTTTTTATACTTAAAAAAAAGAGTTTCTACTTCTCCTGGTGACATCTATTGATAAATATTTATGTAAGTTCTTATTTTTTTAAAGCGTGTAACGTTATTGCTCCCATGATCTTCTTAGGAGAACACCGTCAAGACTTTGTCTACATGGTTGGATGTACGTTCCCATTCCTATTTGACATTCAAATTGCTTTATACACCGAGCCTAAAACAATAAACGGAGAGGCAATTGAGGCAATCTGTTGTTACGATATTGCAGACTTGGGAAAACTTCCTTCACTACTGTCTTTACTTCAAATCACTTCATTGAAAAACTTAAAAAAAATTAAAATAATAATAAAAATTGAACTAATTATCAGTTTAAATCGATTTAAATACATTAAACGTAGTGTTTTAAATGCAATTATATGTAAAAAACTAGTTCGATTTGTCAGTATATAGTGCCGAAGTTGTAAGGAATTACAGGTCAGTAGTCTCGTTTAGTTCGTTAGTAGACTCATAATGCGTGGCCCTAAGCTGCAGCTTAGGGCCTCGCATTATGAGTCTATAGGCTATAGTTTAAGGCCTCATGTTTTTAAATATACAGTATCATTATTTCATATAGGAAAAGGACCTATTATATGTTATAGTTTAAGGCTACAACAACTCCTAATTTCAGCTCTGAATATACCATAAAATAATAAATATAGTATTAACATAACATAAAATAATGTCATAGCAATAAATAAAACATAATTTAATAAAATTAATTTTCTTATTTTAATTTATTATTTATTAAATATTAAAAACATATAAAATTTAAAATAATTCAACGGTAGTTCGAGTATTAAAATCTAAAACAAAAATAAATTCAAGTAGACTTTAATACTTAAAGATATAAATTTATAAGGTAGAGAGATAAAAAATTCAAACACGTCACACACAGGAACTGTTGTTTATTGTCAACTTAAAGTCCACGAGAGTTTTTTCTTTACTTTTAGATATATATACACCGTATATTATTTGGAAATTGTACCATTATTTTACGTTGTGGTGCTCTTCGAGTGAAGTTGTACTTTGCTACATAGATAAAGTTTAATAGGAAAAGAAAAGAAAAAAAAACACAGAATTCAGTAAGACAATCAACTCCTAGGAGATTTATATCCCTTTCGACTGACCAGAGTATTTTATCGATGGCTTCAGTAGTCTTATAGCAAGAAGGAAGACCGCAGTCTGTGCTGGTCATCGATTTAACATAGGCTACACTCCTAGAATCCTATAGCGACGACCTCGACAACTTTGTCCTCTTTGATCGTGTCTTATTTTCCTGTTTGTTCGACCCTACAAAGAAAAGTGCCTTATTACGCTAGAGATTTCCAGTTATATATATATATATTTTATAACTTTCTAAAACTAAAAATATATTCTAAAATTAAAAAAATAGGTTATATAGGCCTATATATATATATATAAAAACTAAGGAAAGTATTTCAGATTTTTGTCTGCTTTCTCATCTAGATTCTTTTCTTGTACAATTTTTTCTCTTTTATATATATTTTTTTATATTTTATTTTCATTTCTTTATCCCTTAGAAAGTTACTAAAAGTTTAATCGAAACATTGAACATTTGATATAGCTGTTGGAGAATTCTTAGAATATGAATCGATTGATCGAAAACATTAAAAATAAATCTAATTTTGGAGAGTGGTCTTCAGAAGGAATAACTTTTCATAAAAGAATACAACAAATAAAATAAAATAAAATAAAATAAAAAAACAAAAAGACATTTTTCATATATATATATATCACTTTTTATTCTCTATTTTTTTTATATTTTTAAAATTTTTGGATGTGTTAATATCCGAATTGTTAAAGTTGTTAGACGACTTTTAAAGTCTTAAATTAAATGATAAAATAATAATTTAACTGTGTAATTAATTAAGAACGTGATTGGATAATTAAGCGGATCTCTTTCACGGAGTATTATTAAAATAAGAATATGTTTAATGAGGATACAATGCACGCTATCGAACTAAACATTTAATCACTTTATTCAGCCAAAGACAAAAAAAATGGTTTAAAATTTAATAAATTAATTAATAATTTTTATTTTTTAATACTTTAAAAGTATCTATAAAAGTTTCATTTTATGAAACGAATATTTAAATTCTTTACCAATTTAAAAAAATTTAGTAAAGAATTTAATAAAATTAAACGGTATAAATTGTAATTATATATTTATAAAAAAAGATTTTTTTTTTATAAAATTAGAAAAAAAAGAGGAAACTATCAACTCTTCAATCAGTTAAATGAATATCAAGAAAAATATTTCAAGAAAGTATAAAAAAAAGGAATTTGCATTTGAAGATTTAGAAAAGGGATGGTAAAAAAGTTACATCTGAATAGCTGCATACTAAAGAGATCTTCAATATCCTGTTTGCGTAGCAAAAATGCATCAATAGTAATCTGAACAATGTTGTAGATAAGATAATGAGGGTGCTTTGTATGGTTATTTATGTTTGCTTCACTCTCCAGAGAACGTTGATTGGCTGTTGAATACAGATACTTCTTGACTTGTGGATCATTTTGTTTTAAACACTCGCAAAAATTTGACTATAAATTTTTTTTCTTGTCTTGCAATTTTTTCCAAAGTATTTTCATAAAATTTTGACTTGAATATGAATTAGCGAAAATGGAAAAGAAAAGGAGAAAATATTATATATAAGTTTGAATATATCCGTTCGAATAATGATGAAGTTTAAAGTGAAATATCATTATTTTTCATCTTGTTCATTCGTCTGTGTAAAGATTTTTCTTTATGTTTTCTCTTATATTAAATATATTAGTAAAGGTTTTTTTTTAAAAAAAATTCTCTTTTATTTATTTTTAGATTTTTAAACTTGTTTTTAATCAAATTAATTAAATTATATTCATACATTTGTATATACTTTAACTGTAAACAGTTCCTTTACAGAGTATCGTTCTGTCAGTAATTATATTTTAAATATAATAAAAATTAAATTAGAAGATTAAAAAAAACAAGTTTTGAATTATTTTATTTTATTTATTTCTTGGTAAAAAATAATATTCTTGTCAGGCTGAAGAACTTATCAATGGAGAAAAATTGGCATGATCTGCTCTCCCAATGGAAAATCTGGTTAAAATGATGCCACGTGGCTTAAGGCAATGGTGGTCCTCAAATACTATTTAAGATGTCAATGTTGATACCGTCTTCTATATCTTGAAAATAGAATTTAAAAAAAAAAGTAAGAAAAATTGGATTTTAATTTCTTTAAAATTAATGAAAGAACTATTCTAGTAGATTAAATTGAATGGGCTTAATGAACGTTTATGTTTAATCGAGTGTTTATATGTTAGTCGGTTGTGATAATTAAAATGGTGTTAGATTGTATTGAAGATTGCCATGATGATAATGATGCATTTCACATTATGAATGGCAAAGTTAGTATTAATTTGTTAATGAGCAGGTTTTAGTCAATGATGTGGTCAAAATAATTACCAATTTGGCAATAATAATAATAATGTTAATCGGGTAAAATATATCTGGATTCTTAATATTATAATTTCATTAATTAATTATCATAAATTCTTAATTAAAATTTAAATATAACTGATGAATACCTAAATTAACTAAAAAAATTAATGTGTTTCTATTTTTTAAATTTTAAAGTTTAGTTTTTTTTTGTATTGTTACTATTTTATTAATGTACTTAATGTTTGTATTGCTCTATACATCAGCAACGATATTCTTTATTAAAATTAACAGATTAAATAATATATTTAATGGAATATTCAACTCATATACTTAAAAATTGTAAGAATTTTTTCCAACATTTACGTGATATCAATGATAATCGGTAGCTTTTTTGCATAGATCACTTTACATAAAATCCATCATGATGCTGAGGAACAACGTCCCATCCGCATCAGCTTCATCAGCAGGCTTCTATATATATATGCATCATCTAGAATACAAAGTACATGCACGAATTAAAAGGAGAGGAGAAAAAAAACCGATTNCAATGGTGGTCCTCAAATACTATTTAAGATGTCAATGTTGATACCGTCTTCTATATCTTGAAAATAGAATTTAAAAAAAAAAGTAAGAAAAATTGGATTTTAATTTCTTTAAAATTAATGAAAGAACTATTCTAGTAGATTAAATTGAATGGGCTTAATGAACGTTTATGTTTAATCGAGTGTTTATATGTTAGTCGGTTGTGATAATTAAAATGGTGTTAGATTGTATTGAAGATTGCCATGATGATAATGATGCATTTCACATTATGAATGGCAAAGTTAGTATTAATTTGTTAATGAGCAGGTTTTAGTCAATGATGTGGTCAAAATAATTACCAATTTGGCAATAATAATAATAATGTTAATCGGGTAAAATATATCTGGATTCTTAATATTATAATTTCATTAATTAATTATCATAAATTCTTAATTAAAATTTAAATATAACTGATGAATACCTAAATTAACTAAAAAAATTAATGTGTTTCTATTTTTTAAATTTTAAAGTTTAGTTTTTTTTTGTATTGTTACTATTTTATTAATGTACTTAATGTTTGTATTGCTCTATACATCAGCAACGATATTCTTTATTAAAATTAACAGATTAAATAATATATTTAATGGAATATTCAACTCATATACTTAAAAATTGTAAGAATTTTTTCCAACATTTACGTGATATCAATGATAATCGGTAGCTTTTTTGCATAGATCACTTTACATAAAATCCATCATGATGCTGAGGAACAACGTCCCATCCGCATCAGCTTCATCAGCAGGCTTCTATATATATATGCATCATCTAGAATACAAAGTACATGCACGAATTAAAAGGAGAGGAGAAAAAAAACCGATTAATCTTTTACAAAATCTCTAATAAGAAAGAAATTAATTTTAAGTAGAAACATAAAATGATCAAAATTAATATATTGTTTACAAAACTCTCTAAATATTACAATAAGTTTTCTTTTCATCTCTCAAATATAATTAAAAGAAATGTTCTTAAATTTTAGCTATTGAAAGATAATTAGAAGCAAGACGAATGAACGTTTACTTTTTGGAAACAAGCAGAAAATTTATTTCCTTATCAGAGTAATCAGAATTAGCTTTTCCTTCCCAATAACTTAATTACATTCAGGATAGTATTTTTTAGCAGAAGCAGGAACAATTCTTCAGACAGAAATTCGATCGATAAAAGATTTCTAGAAATAAGAAGCTTGCAATATTCTTCTCCAGTATTTTTCTGCTTACTTTAATATAAAAATATAATTATTAATTTACTATAGAAATATGAAACATGCCTCAAATTTAGAGGTAAAAAAAAATATATATATTATAAGGTTATATATGTTATTAAGGCTGTACAAAACGAAACCAGTGTAAAATAGAAACCTGTTAAACAGGAAAAAAACATTTGGTACAGGACAATCCGGCTTACACAGGTTTTACTGTACAGTTTTTTAACATAGAAAGTCGCTCCGTNTGTATATATATATATATATACAGTATATAAGGGGAAGTACTTTAATTAACTGTTAGGAATTGTTCTTAACTTGATAGTTAACTGTTCTTACACGATTCTTCTTGCCCGAGGAGAATGTTAGCAGTTGTTGTCGAAACTGCAATTTTCTGTCTCTTGTTTGAAGATCACTAAATTCGCCGTTTGACAATCGTAACTATCAATAATAATTCGAGAACAGTTCGTCTCAATGATCAACAATAAAAAGAAATTTCTATCCATTCACATTTGACAAAAATTAGATGATGGATATAATTTCTGTCGGGTGACTTATAACAGATAAAACATCAAAGTTCAGATAGAAAAATTGGCAGGTGGATCATCATTTAATCTCGTATCTTAACTGGGATTTTTGTAAAATATCTTCTTTTTTTTCCTTTTGTATTTTTTTTGTCGTTTAAAAAATAAAAATTAAACTAAACAAAAAAAAAGTCGAAATTAATTACGGTGGATTATAACGATTGAAAATACATTAAATACCGTATAATTTCTTCATTTTTTTATTGACGTCTTTAAGGTAAAATATATTATTAATTTTTCTAAAATAATTATATATTTTTAAGAACTTTTTAGTAATAATTAATTAAAAAAATTATTTAATTTTTTTCCTTTTGATATTTTTGAAATAAATTAATCAAAAAACGAGAAAAAAAATTATGACATCGTTGCAATGCCTGGCTGTAATTTTTAACCATATTTAAAATTTATTTAATTTAAAATATATGCTCTCGATCTCAAATTAGTAATGTTTTGCCCCTGTAAATCATACTTTTCCTGATAACAACGGAGTTATGCCGGGCATCTGTGTAACTCCGTTAAGAGAGGGAAATTTTTGAATTGAAATCACGTGACTTCCGGTCTATACCGGAAGTTCTTATATAGTTAATCGGGGCCTCCTGCCTTAATCTTTCCATATCTGGTCTCGAATTTCATTTATCTAACACCGTTCTCGATATTAAGGACGGATAAGCTGACCAACAGATGACAGTGAGAATTTATAAGGTTTACAGTTTTTTTTTTAAATTGCAGCCCAATAAAAGATTTATTTTATTCGTAAACAATGTAATGAACATCGCACTCAGAGCCGAATTTACACATAAGCTGAACAATACTTCTTAAGATATAACAAGTAAGATGCCACAATTTAGAACCTCATGCATTTAAATTTATTGTTTGAAGAGGAAAAGGAGCATCATTCGTTACAAATTTGGAACATAGAAAAGTTTACTTCCGACCGAGCAATTCTCGATCCTTGGATTTCTTCCTTAATCATGGTTATTTTAAATAATAAATTATGTTAATATAAGGATTTTACCATATTTATTGCTCTTAATAAGATTTTTTTTTTAAATTATAGGTCTATTTTTGAATTCTTTAAATGAATAATTATGTTATATTCCATCTTCATGATTATATAACCGACGAAACATTTATATTTATTGAACAATTTACGATTACTTAGCACTTTTGATTCTCTTAAGTATAAATAAATTGCTGCATTGCGTGAAAGTATTTACCAACTGATATACAGAAATTTAGTTTCTAACATAAAATTTTAGTCTTATATTTTTCTATATATATATATATAAAGCATTAATTTATACAATTTTATTTTTAAATATTTCAAAAATTTTAATCATTGTTAAGTTATTTTTATAAGCATATTTCTTATTTTTTTTCGACGTTATAAATCAGTTTATCCTTATATTTTGAATGGAAAATTTTATAGAATTTATCTAATTTATTATTTTAATTCATTTAAATTAGAAATTTACATTCTTGTATAGTAAGGAAGCTAATTCAAACTTCTTAAATGTAATTTCTTAATTTATTTTAGATTATTTTATATAAATTTTTCGTTTAACATATACAAGTTTAGATCATTTATATTATAAAATGCATTTATAATATCAATAAACTAAATTTAGGAGACTAGAAACAAAACTTTGATTATTATGAAACATAACTTAAGAATGATAAATATGCTACTACTGTAAATGAATATTTTATAAACCTTTCAGAAAATATTTCTGTCTACGATTCATAATAAATTAATAAAGGAAAGGAAGAGAAATTTATATTTAATTATTTCAAAAATCTGTAATTTTAAATTGTTATAAGTGTTAAAATCGTACAATTTATCATTAAGATAACTCATATTAACTAAACCGTTAGAACAGGATGAAAGATAACATTTAAATCTTAACGATTATATTAAGTTAGCACATAAAATTCGCATAAATCTAAACTAAATTTAGCAAACCTTTACTAAATATTTAAATTATCATCAGAGTAAAAAGAAGAAGAAGATATTAGTGAAGGAATTTTACACAGAATACTTCAGAAAAGAATAATAATTTAAGTTATGTAAAGCACTGATCATCACATTCAGTAAGAAAGGAAATAAGGGTGGCTTTGATGGAATCTGAAGAGATGACGAGTACTAGAACCTCTTGAACAGCATCTGGTGATGTCAGTTTTAGCTACACCTCGTAGACAACATTGAGGTAATAGCCTTAATAAAAACCAATGATGTAATAAAAGAGAACTGAGGTTACGAAACGACTCGCCAGTCTTTCATCAATTTGAAATAAAAAAAAAAGAAGAAGAAGAAGAGAATATCTTCTATTATAAGCAGCTGCTGGGTTAGATGAGGTATTCGATATTACTAAAGTAGCTAGAATATAATGTGCCTCCTGTCTTCAATTACATACTTGATTAGTATCGTAAGTAATAAAGATAGGATAAAGAAGAGAGAAGTATATTTTTATTATATACAATGCTGACTCTTACAATGTAGACGTTTCTGTGTTCTTTACAAACTTTCTTTTAAAAATTAAGTCCTGTGTTGCGTAAAAATCGTATGGTTTCCTAGAATAATTTGATATAATCCCCATTTTTATACGAGTTCGTTAAATATTTGAAGAGATGTGTGCTTGGAAACGTGAAATTTTGTTAGAAAAAGATGAAAATTACTGTTTAAAATGAAAAATATACGATAATTCTTTAGTGTTTATGTCTCTTGACATAGCTCAAGATTGCGGTGATTCGATTTTATTCCTAAAATGTAAAATTGTGATGAGTTATGTTTAAGTCTAGTTCTACAGAGTCGAGACTTAGTTATATAGAACTAATTCAATTACTTCTGTATAATTTAATCTTGTTATTCTATAAGATTCTATACTCTAACACTACAGAATTCTGTATTCTGTAAACTAAAGATGTTATTTCTAGATAATTAACTCTTGTTCCTCTATACGACTCTATACACTAAATGATCCTACATTCTATGAACTAAAAACCTTCTTTCTGTATAGTTAAATCTTGCGCTTCCATAAGACTCTAATTACATAAAACTACATTCTATGAACTAAAAACGCTTCTGTACAATTCAATTCTGTGTTTCCATAAGACTCTACACTGTAACTGTAAAGGACAACATTTTATAGACTAAAAACCTTGTGCTTTCATAAGATTCTATACTGTAATTGTAAAGGACTCTGTATATAAACTTAAAAGCCTTATTTCTGTGTAACTACAGTTTGTTTTTAAGTGATAATTTAATTTCCACGAAAGATAAACGAAACAAACTCGTAAAAATATATTTACTTTTGAGTTTATTAATCGTATATTTCTGATAATTATTAAATTAAAGATGATATTAAACTGTAAAACAAATATTAAATTATACAGTTTATAAATAGTAAAATTTAAATATAATAAAAATCTTTATTCGTAAAATAAGTTTGATTTTCTAGAGTTTAACCATTACTATTTTATGTTCTATGCAGCTGGAAAAATCATTTTTATTTGAATTTTTAATATTATGATATATTAAAATTCTTATTTCAGCACGATTAAACAATTTTTTTTTCATCGTCCGTTCCAGGCAAACAAAACTTAAAAATAAAATAAAATAATATTAAATTGAACAAATTTGACTAAAAAAAATCAAGAAAAAATCGTTCGAGAAATTAATTTTTGAAGGTTTTACGCAAAATTCTTTTACAATTTTTCTACATCAGGATCTTTGCGTGATGATTCTATTTACAATTCGCATTTCTCTCCATAGAAATTCATTGTTGGGATGGAATTCGAGACCAGATATGGAAAGCTTAGCGGAAAGAGGTTCCGATGAACTACATACGAATTTCCAGTATGGACCGGAAGTCACGTGATTTCAATTCAAAAATTTTACCCAGAACGGAGCTACATAGATGACCGGCACGACTCTGCTGCTGTCAGGAAAAGTATGTTTTACAGGGGCAAGACAATTACTAATTTAAGATCGAGAGCATATATTTTAAATTAAATAAATTAAAAATATGATTAAAAATTACAGTCCGTAAATTTTACTCGTTTTACAATCGACTTATACTTTAATTCTAAAAAAAGTAATAATCGAGGAATATTTTCTATCGATGATCAACAGGAAAAATAAACAAATTTTCATCCAAATTTATCAATAGAAAAATATAAATTTATTTAAATTTAATTTGAAAAAAAAATTCCTTATGTCTACGAAACAAAATAAAGGAAAAAATCAAGCGAAGGAACAGTGAAAAAGGGGAAAAAATAAATAAAAATTCTTAGAAACTTGAGGGATGTAAACATGAATTATTTTAAAAACAAGAACCTGTATTTTTGGAGAGTTTATAAATAAGATATGACAAATAGCCACCTATGTTTTTGGTATAATAGCTTTAGGGGATGAATAAATCACTTCAAGTTGGTTGAGTCGGGAATCTTCCAATAAATAACAATATTCTACTTTAACTGCTGGTCAAACTAGAGTATAGCCCTTCGTTCTCGATTGTTTCCAACATAATTTTTTATAATGTATTTTTTAATATTTTCCACTCCGCTTGATACGAATGATGTATTAATTTTATTCATCCAACTGTTTTATCATCGTCCAACATATAAAGCAGAAAATATTAACTTTATAAAGTAGTATACTTTCGAACCTCGATATGTCGAAAATTATGGTATAAATCGGGTTAATAATTCATTTAAATTGAAGTTAAATATTCAAAAATTATTCTATAAACATGATAAACGTTCGAAGTTTAAGTTAATTTATTAAATTTAACATTGGAAAAATATTAGTATATATGTGTGTAAGGAAATTAAGATTAACTGGATTCATTATAATTTCAATTTATTTTATTATTTTTTTTAAAAAATAAATTATTCTCGAGTGACTATCATTTAAAATGAATTGTATTCTTTTTTTTATAATTCTATCTATAGAAGATAATGTAGTAAGGTATTAAGTTAAGTGTTCTCGAGAGTAAACTACCTTTAAAAGAGAGCATTAGCCACAATTATATGCAAAAAAAAAAAAATTAAAAAATAAATGGTATAATGATATGAGTTAAAGATGTAAGTTGATGATAATCTTCTTTCAAAAATTAAATCGATTAACTAGAACACATTAGAAGAAATCTGTTTTATTCACCTTAATCGACTGAATCAATTTAAAAAAAAATAATAAAAATAAAATAAAATAAAATAAAATTTCTACTTTAAAAATTGGATAGTTCAGTAAGTGATTGTAATTAATTATTTATAGCTACTTGATATATTTAGTACATAAGTTGAATTATCATAGGAGCAACTATTTTATATGGTCAGCGTGCGACTAATTAGTTTGTCGAAAGGTATCCATTAAGCACTTCTTGTTTCTTTAGTTTCTTCTGACCCGAGAAACTACGCAACATTAACGATCAAACTGTGCATGGCGATAAGAGCTTTGCAATATTTTTTTTATTTTTTTTTTCCTGCAATTTTTTTAATGCAATTCTGCAATGGAACTACTTCTAATCTTTCCACAATACAGCGTAACGCTTTCTACTTTCTAAGTATAATAATAATTATTATTTTGGATAATAAAAAATGAAATTTATATAATATATATATATATATATTTCCTCCTTATTTTATTATATAAAAAGGATATTTTATTACTTATGATAACTTTACTTTTTTTTCCCTAAAGTCTTTCTTGATACAGAAAAGAAAAGTAAGAAAAAAAAATTGTTTTTAAGAAATATTTTTATATTTAAATTTTGGCAATGATGACGGGCATAAAAAACCATTTATTACTATTATTATTTTTTTATTTTATATTTAAAAAAAATATGCAAAGTTTCCTATTTTCTTATCAGTTTTAAGTTATAGAATGTGATGATAAAAGATTATAAAATTAAAAATTTAATAGTGTTAAATTTTTAATTAATTTTTAAAAAGTTAATTAAAATTAAAATTAATTTTTTTTAACTTAGAATATTTATAACGAGTTTTAAATAAAAAAATAAAGCTTTGAAATATATTATTATTAAAAATAACGCTTTAAATTAAGTAGAAGAAGATGGGGGAAAATCAATTTCCTGTATTAAAATTTTTCACATTTACTTTAAATTTCTATTTTTGACTAAATCATTCTTTTATTATTGAAGGATTCGAATTTCTCGAAGAAAGTTTACAGGATTTTTACCTAAACGAAAAGTACAGATAGTGAAAGAGAGAAGAGAGAAGATAGTTCATTTTCAGTACTATGTCCCTAGAGAAATAGAAAATCCGACTTCAATCTCTGTTCCTATGTCACAAAGGAGGACGAAGAATGATTATCAGAGGAAAAAAAGTAAGTTAAAAAAATAATAATAAAAAAAAATACATACTTTATATCCAGGTAGTGGTTTGTTTGTTACAGTAAATGTTCATAGAACATGTCTTCTTATCAGTAGATATAACATAAATGAAATTACTAAAAAAAATATAATTAAAGTTTGATTTTTTACAGTCAATTTTATGCTTTAATTATGTAAATTAATTTTTATGTTTTATATTTATACAGAATTAAAAAAAAAAAAACATTCTAAAAGGCGTATAATTCTGTACATTCTGTGTAATTATAAAATGCTTAAATTATTAAAAAAAAGAATAATAATATAAATAAATTAACATATTTATAATACTTACAAGAATCGAAACCCTATAATTTTTCTTATTAATTTATAAATAAATTATTAAGATTTTTAACTATACAATATTAAATTTATTCATAACAAAGACTTATTTGAAACCTATAGACAGATATTGTATATAGCTATATTTTTATATCCGTAGATAATATTATTGTGTGTGTATGTGTATATATATATATATATATAGTATAT
>NW_019384328.1:421365-423071 GCF_000671375.1 Centruroides sculpturatus
GATATTTAAATGGTCATGGTAAATATTTTTAAAGTTAATTTAAGGTCATTCTTTGGTTAGAAAATTGCAATTTTTGGACAAAGATACCTTAAATTATAGTAAATTTATTAACCGCAACGTCGAATATAACATTTATAACTGTTGTATTGAGGATAGTTAATATGTTATGACACCAATGCTCGTAGTTTGTAGACAATTTGTTGATTAATAAGGACATCTTTAGTTATCTGGATATTATAAAGCATTTAGTGCAATAAGTATGCGTGTAATTTCACTTCGAAAGTTTAAAATAACTATCAATAAAAATTCTATTTTGAAAATTAGAAATGATAGAAAACTTTTAAACGAAAATATTTCATAAATTATAATATAAAAATAATTAATTAATGTATTTTTATACCTTTAAAAAGTACGTTTAGAAATTTTTAAAATACTGTATAAAATTTTTAAAATATTTAGTTTTTTTTTCTTTACTTTCCCAGACTTTAGATCAACTATTATACTCATTTATATCAGGTTTTATATATATTATAAGGTTATATATGTTATTAAGGCTGTACAAAACGAAACCAGTGTAAAATAGAAACCTGTTAAACAGGAAAAAAACATTTGGTACAGGACAATCCGGCTTACACAGGTTTTACTGTACAGTTTTTTAACATAGAAAGTCGCTCCGTTTCGAAGAATTTTCTCTTTTTGGCAGGTTGCCGTTTTATCCAGGTTCCTTTTTGGACAGGTTTCATCATGTATATATGTATATACAGTACCAGGTTAATTTTTGTAACCTGATACTGTATATACAACGTAACACGTATACAAGGATATACAAAAAAATATACAACATAACACGTATTCAAGGATAGATAAAGAATCGCCTTAAAATCCTACGTCCTACGGGAAAATTAAAGACAGTGATAATTTATTTAAGTATTTTGATTTAAATTTGATTAATTTAATTTTCAACTTAGAAAAAGCAAATTAAATACAAAAATTTTGAAGAAGAAATAAAAAAAAAAAAAAAGAAAAAGAAAACAAATTACTCGATTGTTATTTACAAAGTAAACTTGATTAAATTCGACGAATTGTAAGAAATTTTCGATACGATTAAACAAGTAAAAATTTTATCAAACAAAATTATCCGAGTAATTTTAATTAATTTATACAATGTTCAATTATCGAACAAAAGAAAAGGAATTTAAAAAAAAATAATAAAAATAAAATAAAATAAAATAAAATTTCTACTTTAAAAATTGGATAGTTCAGTAAGTGATTGTAATTAATTATTTATAGCTACTTGATATATTTAGTACATAAGTTGAATTATCATAGGAGCAACTATTTTATATGGTCAGCGTGCGACTAATTAGTTTGTCGAAAGGTATCCATTAAGCACTTCTTGTTTCTTTAGTTTCTTCTGACCCGAGAAACTACGCAACATTAACGATCAAACTGTGCATGGCGATAAGAGCTTTGCAATATTTTTTTTATTTTTTTTTCCTGCAATTTTTTTAATGCAATTCTGCAATGGAACTACTTCTAATCTTTCCACAATACAGCGTAACGCTTTCTACTTTCTAAGTATAATAATAATTATTATTTTGGATAATAAAAAATGAAATTTATATAATATATATATATATATATTTCCTCCTTATTTTATTATATAAAAAGGATATTTTATTACTTATGATAACTTTACTTTTTTT
>NW_019384328.1:423493-427190 GCF_000671375.1 Centruroides sculpturatus
AAAAAAATTGTTTTTAAGAAATATTTTTATATTTAAATTTTGGCAATGATGACGGGCATAAAAAACCATTTATTACTATTATTATTTTTTTATTTTATATTTAAAAAAAATATGCAAAGTTTCCTATTTTCTTATCAGTTTTAAGTTATAGAATGTGATGATAAAAGATTATAAAATTAAAAATTTAATAGTGTTAAATTTTTAATTAATTTTTAAAAAGTTAATTAAAATTAAAATTAATTTTTTTTAACTTAGAATATTTATAACGAGTTTTAAATAAAAAAATAAAGCTTTGAAATATATTATTATTAAAAATAACGCTTTAAATTAAGTAGAAGAAGATGGGGGAAAATCAATTTCCTGTATTAAAATTTTTCACATTTACTTTAAATTTCTATTTTTGACTAAATCATTCTTTTATTATTGAAGGATTCGAATTTCTCGAAGAAAGTTTACAGGATTTTTACCTAAACGAAAAGTACAGATAGTGAAAGAGAGAAGAGAGAAGATAGTTCATTTTCAGTACTATGTCCCTAGAGAAATAGAAAATCCGACTTCAATCTCTGTTCCTATGTCACAAAGGAGGACGAAGAATGATTATCAGAGGAAAAAAAGTAAGTTAAAAAAATAATAATAAAAAAAAATACATACTTTATATCCAGGTAGTGGTTTGTTTGTTACAGTAAATGTTCATAGAACATGTCTTCTTATCAGTAGATATAACATAAATGAAATTACTAAAAAAAATATAATTAAAGTTTGATTTTTTACAGTCAATTTTATGCTTTAATTATGTAAATTAATTTTTATGTTTTATATTTATACAGAATTAAAAAAAAAAAAACATTCTAAAAGGCGTATAATTCTGTACATTCTGTGTAATTATAAAATGCTTAAATTATTAAAAAAAAGAATAATAATATAAATAAATTAACATATTTATAATACTTACAAGAATCGAAACCCTATAATTTTTCTTATTAATTTATAAATAAATTATTAAGATTTTTAACTATACAATATTAAATTTATTCATAACAAAGACTTATTTGAAACCTATAGACAGATATTGTATATAGCTATATTTTTATATCCGTAGATAATATTATTGTGTGTGTATGTGTATATATATATATATATATAGTATATAAGGGGAAGTACTTTAATTAACTGTTAGGAATTGTTCTTAACTTGATAGTTAACTGTTCTTACACGATTCTTCTTGCCCGAGGAGAATGTTAGCAGTTGTTGTCGAAACTGCAATTTTCTGTCTCTTGTTTGAAGATCACTAAAAGCCTTGAGGTTATCTTCTTCTTTAATTTGTTAACTTCGATTGTAAAAAAATAAAAAAATAAAATAAAATAAAAGTGAAAAGTGAGTTTTATATAAAATTAAATATAATTTTTCCCATTTTAAATATTTTTTTTAATTATATAAATTTTAACTTTAATTAATTTTATGTGTTATATATTTGNCTAAGACACGGTAGCCAGCGGCTACGATTAATTGCGATCCGTCAGGTCTGAAGGCGAGATCGTATATGCACTGTTCTCCATTCTTATCTCGGTCCTGTAGTTTCTCTACCCAAAGCGAAACGGACCTCATGACACACTCCAAACGACCGAGCGATCGTTCAAAAACAAACACGCGTAACGCCCCCTTTCGGTATCGATCGACATTTAAAGCCACCCGAAAAAAAAAATATATATATATTTATTTAAATGCATAAAAATTTGTGTCTTAATTTATTATAAATATTTTTAAAGTTAATTTAAGGTCATTCTTTGGTTAGAAAATTGCAATTTTTGGACAAAGATACCTTAAATTATAGTAAATTTATTAACCGCAACGTCGAATATAACATTTATAACTGTTGTATTGAGGATAGTTAATATGTTATGACACCAATGCTCGTAGTTTGTAGACAATTTGTTGATTAATAAGGACATCTTTAGTTATCTGGATATTATAAAGCATTTAGTGCAATAAGTATGCGTGTAATTTCACTTCGAAAGTTTAAAATAACTATCAATAAAAATTCTATTTTGAAAATTAGAAATGATAGAAAACTTTTAAACGAAAATATTTCATAAATTATAATATAAAAATAATTAATTAATGTATTTTTATACCTTTAAAAAGTACGTTTAGAAATTTTTAAAATACGAATAAAAAGTTATGAAGATTTTTAGTTTTATTATAAAGGGGGGATAAAAATATATTTAATGTTATTAAATTTTCTTTTAAAAATTATAAAATATTTTCTTACTAATAAAATAAAAACTTTAGTGAAATTCTTTCTTTTCTTTATACGAAACTTAACAAATGAATAGAGAGAAAAAATTTAAAAAATTTAAAAAATAAAAATAAAAATGAAATTTTCTTACTGATGCTGATGGAAACTTTCGAATTTGAAAAGAAAGTCGTGGAATATTCTTATTTCTTAAGAAAGTTAAAAATAAAATTGCGAAATTTTCTTATCTATAAGAATTTCACCGAAAGAACCAAAATGGAATTTGTATTTTTTATAACGATTTTTAGAAAGAAAAAGTTCAATTCTTTATGTATATAACACGTTTTTATATATATATATAAATGATAAATACATTTATTTCTATATTATAATTAAAAAAAAAATTAATTAAGTATTTTATTTGTTAACGTTTCATTTATAAAATGATAAAAACTGATATATAAATGTTACTTAAATGTATAAAAATCGAAAAAGGTGTTGAATAATTTATAACTACAGTCGAAATTCGATTTAACGCTATTATTTGTTCGCTTGGGAAATTGGCACTAAATCGAATATGGTGTTAAACTGAACTGTATGAGTTTTATGTAGTAATGAGATCTCAGATCTGTTTAATATTCGTGGAAAAGATCCCGTTTTAAACACGTATTCATTGACGTGTTACGAGTGTGGTGTTATATCGGGGTTCGACTGCACTTTATTTTATTAATATATAGTGTTTCATCTTAAATTAATGCGAAATAATGTCAACTCTTCAGTATATATTTGTACGCGATAAGACTATATAAAACTATGTACAACTTGTATATGTATATATATATATTTTATGTTCTGATATATACTCACATGTCAGCATGAAAACTACATTAAAAAAACCCTATAGAATACACATGCAACATAAGAATAATAAAGTATTAATACGTATAAGAATGATGCACATAAATAGATCAATTAAAGTTGATATACCCTCCTATATACAAACATTTAACATTAATTTTTTTTAAAATTTTATAAATATAAATTAGAAAAATGAACATAATAATTTATCCTTTCAAAATAGAAATATTTAATTTTAAAGAATAATATCATTAAGACGAGATAAGTTGAAACGAGTATATTATTCACTCCCCAAGATATTGAAGATCAGAAATTTTATTTGATTAACAGAAAAATTTGTATATAAAAAGGAAGAGGAGGAGGAGGAGGAGAAGGAAGGGGAAGGAAAAAAAATAAGAAAAATTACGTTGAGTCAGGTTCTTTGTAGATATCCTGTCTTGTCTTATCATTATGGCATTTATCCAATTGGCTCATAGTCAGAATGACCCAGTAACTTTAATCTCTGGACGGTGGCAAAGACCCTAGTAATGATGATAATAAGAATTTTGTGATCTCGTTAACTAAATCAAGACATCATTTTCATAAAATTACATATAAGTTTAATAT
>NW_019384328.1:427536-429195 GCF_000671375.1 Centruroides sculpturatus
CGAACAATTACGTGAATTGTCAATGATAAAAAAATGATATTTTTTTTAAAGTTGTCTTTTATAAAAAAATAAAGGGGGAGAGGGGGAAATGTTGGTAAGTAGTTGTCATGTCTCTATGACAACGACACGAAACGCATTGCTTCTTTGCTGGCCTTAATGCCATTTTATACATCTGGCGTTTTGAAGGTGAGCTGAATGTTGCGATTTAGAAAAAAAAAATATATATATATATAAGAATTGGAGGGAACAACACCAAGGGTAGAAGGAAGAAGAAAAAAAAATATTTTTTAGCTATTGGCAAAAACGAGACGTTGGTTTCAATCAATCAATAAAGCCATTATTGGCTGTAAAGTTAGATTGATTTCAGCTAAGACAGTTTGATGAGACACGAGAGGAATGACAAAAGATAAACTGTATTTTGTGCCCATCTGCTTCTTGATTTATTTATTTAAAAAAAAGGAAAAAAATAGAAAGGAAATTGAACTTACTTAAATACAGATGCAAACAAAATTTATACGAAGTATTTATAAGGGAAATAAGTTCTAATTTGGTGAAATTTGTTAATGATGAATAACGGTTAATCGTTAATGTTAATGAAGATTTCTATGTATGGATTTAGTGTCTATATGTGTTTAATTAGGATTAAGTTTTATAATAAAGCTTAAAACGGATATGACATAAGTTAAATTGTAGTATACAATGCCGTAAAGAAAAAATTAATAATTCTAATGAATAAATTAAAATAACTATGATGGTTATAAGAGTAATATTTATGAAATTTATTTGAATTTTACTAAAAAATTATACATTTGCCAACGAATTAACTTTATAATTATACAACTAGGACTGTTTACGGCCCGTATATGGGATACTGGGGTACATTGAAACACCTTTTGTTGTTTAGTAGGCTCCTTTTGCCTTTTTTTTTTACAAATGAAATATGTAGAATGCGTATTTGTTAATTTATTATAGAGTTAGGAACCTATACATGCCCCTAAATTTTCTCCAGGCCCGGAAAAATCCCCATCTCAACTCTCTCGACGACTCTAGTTATAACAAATAACTTATATATAGTGGCAGTATAGGCAGAGCCTTGCACTTTCTGGGGCCTCGTATATACTTGTCGATGTTAATTATTCTTAATTTAGTATTATCCAGCATCCTAGATTACGAATACAATATCGTGTTGTATGGATTTTACATTAGTAGAAGGGCCTCTCAAGTCTTCACTTGCGTAGGGCATTTCATAACCTATAACTTATACTCTCCACAATACGTATGTATTAATTCATACTATAATTTTTTAAATTAATAATTAAACTAAATGCTATTTAAACAGATAAAACTGAATAAATATTGTCCATATCTTTAATATTTAAGAGAAATTATTTATGTCATAAACACTTAGAAGTTTTATGAATAATAACTATAAATCTTAATATTTATTACATATTTAAATTTCCTTACATAAAGAGAATATATAGCTACATAAATCCTTATTGTTTTTAATATCATAATCAACTTTGTTAAGGCTATAAATTATAAATTAAATTCATTCAAATGAATTTTAATTAATTTAATATTTTAAACATGGAGGAAGAAAAAAAAAAGAATTTAAAACATATTTTAAATAAATATTTATTGCTCTTAATAAGATTT
>NW_019384328.1:429809-437438 GCF_000671375.1 Centruroides sculpturatus
TTTTTTTAAAAAAATAAAGATAAACTTTATAATAATGACATTTATTTAAGAGTAAATAAGAAATTTTAAATGTTGTTGTTGTTAATTAAAGTTTTAATGAACTATATGCGATAATAATTAAAGTTTGTTTCGAATATTATTAAGAATAAAAAGTTTATGAAGTGAAGATTACCAACACATCCTAATTTACATGGAAAGAATAACAAAGAAATTTCTCATAAAATTAAAAATATGGTAACATAATTATACAACTAAATTAAAAGTATAGACGTATAATTATTTATAATCCTTGAAACTGTAAGAAATATCTTACGTAAGATACTTTTTATTAGTTTAAATAATTATATATTTGTATTACTATAAACTCTGTCAAATTATAAGAGGTGTATGGTTCTTTGTACTCCGTGTATCAATTATGATACGTGTGCAGTTCCGTACATTGCGTATAGAAATTCTAAGACAGGTATTATTCTTTTGTATTGTATATAAACTATAAGAAAGGTATAGTTCTATACACTCTGTATATAAATTCTAAAACGTGTATAGTTTTTCCATTGTTTATATAGATTATAAGAGGTTATACACTTAGTTCTGTACATCATAAATTCAAAGAGTTGAACCCCCTTATAACACTTGACAATTCACGTGTTTTGTTACAAGTTGAACCCCCTATAACACTGTTGATTATTCTATTTTATATGAATTCCATGTTATACGAGTCACTTAGATTTTACAAATACGTGATCCGTTCAAAACCCGGCACACATATTTGTAAAATCTAAGTGGCTCGTACAACGTGGAATTCATATAAAATGGAATCATCAACAGTGTTATAGGGGGGGTTGACTGTATAGTTTTTCACATCATATATACAAAATTCTATACATTGTGTGTATAAACTTTAAAAGACGGATTGTTCTATACTTGCCATATAAAGTTTATAATTATTTACATTTTGTAAATAAATTCCAATAAACGTATAGTTATATACATTCTATACATAAATTCTACGAGGCGTGAAGGCCTGTACATTCCGTAGATAAATTTTAAAAGTCGTATAAGTTCAGTAAATAATTTATTTTATTAAAATTCTTAAAAGATATTGATAGTAGATGAGTTAATTGGATTTTTATTTTCTTATTTTTTAATGTAAGGAACAATAAAGAAGTTCATTTATATCAAGAATTTTTATCATTTTTTTTTCTACAGTTACTTTTCGAACAATTACGTGAATTGTCAATGTCAAATGTAATAAAAAGTGTAGTTTAAGTATATAATCTGGAATAGTCATATATCAAACGGTTGATTCATTAACTAAAGAGCTATCAAAATGTTCGAATGATCGATATTCAAAGACTAGCCTGAAAAATAAATCAAACACATCTGCATATTAGCTTTATAACTTCATTATAAATTATTTTTTTCCAATAAAGAAATCATAACAATCAAAGAAAACAATTTATTATATGTAATTGTTTTCTTTTCGTTTATTTATGGGCTTTTATGAAGTCGAATTTTTAGTTTATAGACTCTTAAAATATACAATATTTAAGAAAAAAATTGTAGTTGTGATTGTTATAAGTAAATTAATATTAACATTAATCATTTCTTAATTTTTGTATAGGTCCACAAGTGACCGAGTGAATAAAACCCGCGAATAATAGTAATAGTTAGTCGCAGGTTTGTGCCTGATTACGTGGAGTTTGCCAGATTTTCTTCACGTGTCTAACAACTTAAATAGGGGTCAGTTTTCCATAAAAGTCCTCCTGGGAGGCCCTTCCCCCCCTCTTGGCAGATCGCCCGAGTTTTGCTTTGTCTTATTCCGTCAACCTATTGAATTATGAATGTTTATTTTGCTTTATTTAATGTTTAATACGTAATTATCATTAAGAAAATTTTATTTATTTTTTCGAATTTCAGAAATTTTCGACAAAAAGCACAGGAGTTATTAAGCTTCAAAGAGGGTGAACAAAATCGTGCTCCTCCACACATACATTTAAAAATTATTCCCGAATTTTTATGCATTACTCGACGTTTTAAGGTGTCCCGAGTACAAATATGCAAAAATTTGAGTGGGTCATTTTTTGACCGATGGCCATACTTTCCCTCTGTTATATATAACAGCTGAAAAAGTAAAAATGCAATTGGGATTACGTGTAAAGCTGGCTACATACGTACAGGTATGTGTGGATGGGGGAACTGACAGCAGTCCTGTCTGTCATCTACCTATTCAGGTATATCGGAACGTCTGTAACCAGCTTAAGAGTTCGAAAAGGAAAAAATTAATTCTGTCTGTCTGGCTGTAATCGGTCATTTTATTTATCGTATCTAATAATAATAATAATAATAAATCAATTTTAACACTACATCATCGTCTTATACGTGTAAACGAGACCTGCTGATTTAAAAATCAGAAACGGAAGTTATTAACATTTTAAAATTATTATAAATAGATCTTATTCTCAATTTAGATGCATTTAATGATATTTAATCCTCTGTCAATCACGCCGTACCAATGCTGCATTCACATTTGCAAAGGATCATATCGTGTTACATTCAGATGTTTAATGGATAAAGTTATATATTGATTACGCTTAATTAATTATATTTAAATTCAGTTCGAGGCGCATACCGAAAAACAGTGGTAGTATCTTTTCTGCACACACATTGAAATCTAATTTAAATAGCAATGTCATTGATGATTTGTGTCCTGAGGTCTAATGATGCAAGGAAATCTCAGTGCTACTAACTTCTGAATCTGTAGTCCTGTCGTTGATTGGTCAGCCGTTGACTTTCTTTAACTTTGGAAATGTATGGAGTTGACCATCTCTCTCTAATCTGTGGCCTGCTCTGCCGAGTAGCTTGTTTGGCAGTTAGCATAATTAGAGTTTGAAATTCTGTTCATGAACTGATTTGTTTGAAAATTGAGGTTTGACTGTATTTACTTAACTTAGATATCAGGGTGATTAACAAAAATAAGGAAAATAGGCATTGAAAATATTGAATAGACTGGAGACAGTATTTCAGAAAAGTTAGTTATCCTTTCTGTCTTGGTTCCAGTTTATGGTATCCATGGCTTTAAAAGACTGTTGTGAATTTTCACTCTATCATCTTTTCTGTTTTTCTTTTCTTTTAATACCTAATAATCATGCCACCATTTTTCTGGCATCTTTCCCTATTTCTGTTGTATCTTGGTTAAATCTTTTATTATGTTCTTAATGAGAATGAAAGAAATGAATTTTTAAACTTATCTTATATTCTGTTTTCTCAAACTTTATAGCCTATATTCCACAACATTATTGACTGGAAAAAGTATTTCTGGAATCTTCATTTCTTTCTCAAGTTTTTATGTATCTTTCATCTGCTAATTTTGTTTTTATGTCAGACTCCACAAACTTATCTTCTTTACATTCATTCTGGATTATATTGGGTGAATAGTAAAAGATTGCACGAGATTTTGTTCTGGAATCTTGTTTCTTTGCTTTAAACCATTTCAATGTAAAAAATGTGTAAAATAATTTTAGTTTTTCTACAATGGTAGAAATACACGATGGAAAAACATAGCATTTTCAATTTTTATCATGACTGAATTAGCAAAAACAATTTATATATAACCTTGAATTCAAAAATAATAGGTTTGTTTTATTAATAAAGAATAATTTTGAAGTTAAATTTCAGAATATTTTTAATGTATCTAAACGTTACTTTTACACAATATAATGCATTGAATTTTATATGTTGATTTTATGCATTTATTTAAGTATACTTGTCCCTTGTTTTTGTCACCTGTTTGGGACTATCAAAATTCAATAACAAAGTCTAATATTTTTATACCAAGACAAACACAAAAATTTATTTATTGTTTTGTTTTAAAGTTTTATACTACAGTTACATATATCATTCATATAATATACAGAATATAACTAATATTTTAAAATTTTATAATAAAGTTTAAAAAATTATTTCTGACACATCGTTTTATAAATGAATGAAGAGAACAAGANCAACAATTTACGTTAAGTACAGTAAAACCTGTCCAAAACGGAATCTGTCTAAACGGAAAAAATTCTTCAACCGAGCGATTTTTTACATTAAAAAAAACCTGTTTAAAACGGAAAAAATATTCGTCACTGAACCGTTTTACACAGGTTTTACTGTATATATATATATATATATATTCTCTGCTGTTCTTCTATCAATATTTTTGGTATCAGGAATGTAGGAAATGGCTGTGCATGATCGAGACAGAAATCGTTACGACATTTACATTTTGTCGATAGTGTAGCAGCTGACGAGCGTCATCTTTCATTCTATTTTAGTCATAGTGTAATATTTTAACGGATCGTTTGATCTCTTACTAACTTTATAGTTTCACAGGCTTTTCCAAGGGTAATAATCCACAGAGAAATTGCGGCTAGTTTAGTCTACCGACTACTTTTCTGAATGACTATGGCTCTTCTATAACCATCACTTGTACGTTATGGACTGAATTGAAATACAATTTTTCATTCAGGCGTATTTTCTACCGAATTATTATTATTATTACTATTATAATAAAATTTTTTTTTCCTTTTTTTTCTTTTTTATTATTATTTCTTCTTCTATTCTTAGATGTAATTATTGGTCTATAAAATTTGATATTCTATTTTTAATATTTATATTAAAATTTTATTAATGGTAAGTAATGTTTTTTTTTGTTATTATTATTATTATTTTTGCTCTTTGATGTTTTAATAAATATCTTTATGATGATCTTTTTAAAATTAAGTTCATTTTTTTTATTTTTAAGTTTATTTATTCGTCTGGGAAAGATTTTCTGTGCGGAAAATGTCGTTAAGATGCGGATGAACATACGGAAAATGTCGTAAAGATGCGGATGAACATACGGAAAATCCCGTAAGAATGCGGATGAACATACGGAAAATCCCGTAAGGATGCGGATGAACATACGAAAAATCCCGTAAGGATGAGGATAAACATACGGAAATTCCTTTAAGAATGCAAATAGAAATTTCATATTGTTATTCCCATTTTAAGGATGCAGATAAACATACAGAAAAATTCGAATCCTTAAGATTTCTAATTATTTAATTAGATGAATTGAAGAATTACAATTTTCATTTTTATCAGCAAATTTTGCAACAACTACGGTACTCTCACATAAATAATAATGAATTATGTAAGAAAATATAAAATTCAATTATTTACAAGCAAATTATGTATTTTTTTTTTAAAATTCTAATTAAATGTTTTTGAAAAAAAGAAAATATCGATCTATCTAACAATGCTTACATAACTTCAATTAAAAATTAAATTGTTCACATATATATATATTTAAAAATGTATGTATGAATAATTTAATTTTTAACTAATTTTATAATTAAACTTTTTAAATATAAAGATTATTAAAGCGGTATAATAATACCTTTTGATGTAACGTAAGCATTGTTAGATAGATCAAAAATTTATTTTCAAAAAGATTTAATTAGAATAAAATATTTATAATTTGTTTCCGAATGTATAGGACTGCAATTTTGAAATTGAAGACCTATACATCTTCACTGTCATCTGTCTGTATGTCTGTCTTTCGTTAATCTTGAGAACGGTGTTAAATAGATGAAAATCGACACCAGATATAGAAAGCTTAGGGAAGGAGGCCCGATTAACTACATACAAACGTCCGGTCTGGACCGGAATTTCGTATGTAGTTAATCGAGTCCTCCTGTCCCTAATTTAATCGGGGGCCATCATATAATTTTAATGTAAAATTTTCTCGAGTACAAAGTTAGCTAGATAATCGGCGACTCTATTGTTAACAGGAAAAGTATGATTTACAGGGGCAAGACACTACTAAAATCGAGAGCACATATTTAAACAAATTAAAAAATATGATTAAAAATTGCAGCCTGGCTTAATAATTGCTCGTTAGAATTTTATATATTTTTTTTATCATCCCACTAATAAAAAAGTGAAAAGTTTATTAACATTGTCCTGTTGTAATACAGTTTAGAATCAAAACGTAACGAGCATCATCCTTAGCAACACATTTATAGCTATTACTAATATACAATTACACATTGTCACGCATGTTTCGCTTGACTGTAACTATGACAATCTTCTTAGAAATATTGTAGAAATAGCAAAATGAATTGTTAGTAGAATGTGACGTAACTTTCCACATGTAGATGCATGACATTTGCAGGCCATTTGGTCTGAAAATGTCAAACAAAGATGACGCGTTACGTTTTTGAGACAGTAATTATATTACTATGTTATTGTTAATGCAATTGTTCAGAGTTTTTTTTTTATAGTGAATAAAAGAGCAGAAATGTCATTCAAATGCTAAAATTAGGAGAGAAAATTCTGGTTAAATTATCTTATCACATATTTTTAATGAATATGAAGCGAGAAAGTAGTGTAGAAGCTTGCACTTACAAAAGGTTATAAGTATAAAAAAGTATGTGTAAATATTTTTTGATAAAAATAGCAGGTATGCCAGGGCGAAAAGTAATAAGTATGGTTATTTTAGGGTACCATTGTTATGTTTGTCACGAAGTATCAAAAGAATGATATCGGGGAAAGAGTGGGGGTGTCTAGGTTTCTTGGTAGCCTATATTTTCCACAGGTTTTAGAGTAACTATAAAAAATTTGGTGTAAATCGGTCAAGGGGATTTGGAGTTAATAGAAGGATGAGGAGTAGGGTGTCGAGGTTGTACACTAGCCTGTATTTCCCTCATGATTCTAGAGAGTAAGTTTGAAAAACGTGGTCCAGGTAGGTCAAAGAGTTTAGGAATTAAAAGGGGATGAAATCAGGGGGTTATGTGGGGTGTCGAGGTTTTATACTAGCTTCTATTTTTCGCATGATTCTAGGGAGTAATTCTGGAAAATTTGGTCCAGGTAGATCAAATAATTTATAAGTTAATAGAGGAATGAAATTAGAGGTGTCTAAGTTCGAGATAAATTATTATATTATCAGGTATATAAAGATTATAGAAAATTTAAATTATACTTAATGATGGTCTGTAATAAGTGTAAATTATAAAAATAAATAAATAAAACAGTGGAACTTTGTAAAAATTAAAGAAAATGAATAATTATTGGTAAAATATATTTTAAAAAACAAAGGTTAAGACACGATGATAAACGTTTCATTGTTGAAGTATTGGAATGTTTTACCCTCAAATTTTCTTCCTCTTTTTAAAGATTATATTAAGAATTTGTTTTTGGTATTTATTTGTATCAGTGTAAATCATTTCTTTGCTCCTATGGGAAAGGAATTTGTTTCTTCCATTCTCTAGCAAATCGAATGATCTTTTTCCCTTTATTTATTTATTATTTTTTTTTACTTTATGTCGAATACTCACTTCTAACTTTCACTTGAAATAAGCATAAAATATTCAAATTTTCAACCAGTAAATTATATAATAAATTAAAAAAATAATTAAAGAAAAATTATGTAAAATATTAATTAAGTACAGAATTTATATTCTTTAATAAAAATGAATTTCTTAAGTGAAGAAGAAATAAATAAATAGAAATTATGAATTATATATAATAAAGTATGGATTCTTGCTGTAAGATAAGTATAATTAATGAAGTAAATTTCTAGAATTAAGCGCAAATATATAA
>NW_019384328.1:437464-443689 GCF_000671375.1 Centruroides sculpturatus
TTTTTTTTAAATTAAAACTATTTTTTAATAATTTAATTTAAGTTTTTCCAAGATATAAAGTGAAGATGAGAAGTTATAAAGGGAAAACTAAAGCGTGAAGTAGTAAAGATTTTATGAAGAGCACAATATGGCTACATTTATGGTTAAAGATCGAATGAGAGAAGGATTTTTTACTTGTAAAAATAACTCTCATGCGAAAAATAATATATCAGCATACGATACATAATATCTAAACGAAGGTAAGTTATAAAATATATCAGTAAAAATAAAATAAAAAAAAAATCTATCAATAAAACTAAAAAATTTAATTTTTAGATATGAAGTTAGATGAATAAATTCTTATAAGAACATATTTTTTTTTACTTAAAAAACTTTCTAATATTGATTTTAAGTTATGCAAAATATATTTGCTCTGTTGTATTCTTAAATTATTTTTTTTAGCAAATATATATTCTAAGTAATATATTAAATTTAAACAAATAAAAAAAAAGCTTCTATGCATAGAAAGAATTTGATTAAAATCTAAGACTTTTTCCATCGAATTCTTGAATATTTTCGAGATTTAAAAGGAGAAAAATTAAATATAATATGATAAAAATGCATTTTACATATTGGAAATGAATGCGTTTTTGACGTTTATTCATTTATTTATTATTAAATGCATCTATGTTTTTTTTTTCCTCTGTATATTTAGAAAATCCATTTTCTTAAATTTATAATGACACAATCAGCATTTTTAAAATTATTTTCTGTGAAAGTAATTCTTTCTATTATATATATTATTTCTATGATTTTTATTATGATTAATAATAAACTCGAAATTTCTAAGTACTGAAAGTAGTTTCTGGATCTAACATTTTTGTTCATTTATGCTATTTTATATATACTGTATATTTAATAGCTTCTTAAAAAGCAGAAGAAAATCTTTATCGCATATTTATTTTCTACATACAAAGTTAATATAGTTCGTGGCAGTCAAATATTGCTGGAGGTATCTCCCTCTTCTTATCTATTTAATTTTTACACGTTGGACATTAATCAGTAATTTTTAAAGGAAGAAGATAGAATTAAAATATTTGATAAGACACATCATTATATACTCTACGCTGAAGACTCGGTTCTTCTTGCATCAACGAAGATTGAGCTACAGAAGAAAGTTTATATATTATATATATAACATGGGGGTACCAAATCCAATCTTTCATAAGAAAATATTTTTCCGAAAAAATTCCCTCCAAGAATAAATAAATCTCTGAAGTCGATCGACACTGTACGTGGGGCCCCCTAATTCAAATTCGCCCGGGCCCCACAAAGCTATAACGTGCCACGATGAATATATATCAGGGTTTTTCTTTCTATTTAAAGAAATTTTCCCCTGAAAGGTAATAGATAGATGACCGGCACGACTCTATTGTAAAAGGGAAAGTATGATGTACAGGGGCAATACATTACTAATTTGAGATGGAGAGCATATATCTTAAATTAAATTAATTAAAAATTGCTTTAGAAAATATGGAGGGTAATCGGAAATACGGATATAAACATTACTGATTTGGAAACCTTAGCTTAATCTTTCACACATGGTCTGATGTATTTATAAAATCACTTTCATGTGGTGTAGCCCAAAAGTCGGTTGATCGTGTGTAGTTTTTTTTGTATGTTTCAGGTATCTTTGTAAATATGCAGTGTACAATATGATGCATAGAAAATACGTATACGTATCATATATTTAATAATGATAGAGGACTATATAAGCTCGTATAAGATTATAGAAGGTTATAAAAGCTCTGTAATTTATAAATTTTTATATATTTTCTGTAACCAGAGCCGGATTTACTTATATTTACGTATAATCTAAATAGAAATTTCTTAGAGCTTCACATTACGAGAGGTTTCGTTCTATTCATCAAATAGTTTATACACATTGCTCATTATTATTTAATGAAGAAAGAAGGACCTTTTGTATATTGTCAGCATAAGGTAACAAGTTTAAATCAGGCTCTACCCGTATGTAACCTTCTTTATAATCTTTATATAACATCTAAATTTGTAAGAATGATTAAAACATCTTTTACTTATAAATTTTAAATTAATTTATTAAAATTAAAGTATCTAGCTATTGATTATAGTTTAATTAGTTATAATTATATTAAAGTTTAATTGTAATTTATTAACTTAAAACGTTGAAATATATAGTTTAAAAGATACATTCCTTACTCTTATCTATTTAATTTTTACACGTTGGACATTAATCAGTAATTTTTAAAGGAAGAAGATAGAATTAAAATATTTGATAAGACACATCATTATATACNTAGTGCCAGAGGAATAGTGTTTTTGGACCATAAACTCGTTCACAAATAGTGCGTTTTGACAAGGGACGTCACGAGTTAGCAATCTCAGATTGAACACGAATGATTCTTTTTTTGAGTCGTTCAGGATCTAACGATTGTAAATTTGATTGATTCTATGTTCTCGAGGCACAAGTTCTTTATGAACGGTATCGCAAATATCGGAAAAAAAGCATTGAATTGATTCTGAATTTACTCTGTGACCGTAGGGTCGGCACCTCTTCGGCGCCCTGTCAGGATGACACCACCGAGTCTCTAGGGGACTCGGAAATCGCGACTTTATGTCACGAGATTCGNAGTGCCAGAGGAATAGTGTTTTTGGACCATAAACTCGTTCACAAATAGTGCGTTTTGACAAGGGACGTCACGAGTTAGCAATCTCAGATTGAACAAGAATGATTCTTTTTTTGAGTCGTTCAGGACCTAACAATTGTTCTCGAGGCACAAATTCTTTATGAACGGCATCTCAAATATCGGAAAAAAGCATTGAATTGATCCTGAATTTACTCTTTGTTTTTGAAGATGGTGCTTGTGTATCATTCCTCATTTTGATCGTATTCAAAAATCCATGACTCGTTCCCTATTATGACATGTTTGAACAAATATGAGTCATTTTCAACACTCAATTAAGATCAAGCCTTTCGGGCGTCTTTCTGCTCCTTTGCGAGATTCTTTGAAACCATTTATGATTCAACGTGATGATTCACGTTTAATTCATAAGCAATCCTTCTCACCGTCAAACATCGATCAGATTTGATGAAATACTTCATTTTCGTTAAATTTTTCTCAGTTCCTGCAGTGCTTGACCTTCCAAACACTCGGGGCCACCAAAAAATGTCTTGTACACTTAAAATCTTGAATTCCATAAGCCTGATTTTAACTTGTTAAAATATTTCTGTCGCATTGTCCACAATTTTGGCAAATGATTTGATCGCATAACACTGCTCGATATTCATGTGTTCCACTTTCGTGACGTGTCACCATAACATATGCTTACTACAAATGATTGTAGAAATCACATGTGTTAACGTTACCAAGTTTCATTGAAGTAGAGGGGGATGTAGTCTTACTTTTTACATACACTTTTGACAGTTCCCGAGGAGAAAAAATTTAATTTCATTAAGTTTTAGACAGATCACGTATATTTATTATTTATTAATTAAATATTGATGTAAATAAAAGAATAAAATATTTTATATATCAATATAATCCTTATGAAACAATCGAACCGGATGCACTGTTTCAATCAACTCTCTATAAGTTTTTTTTTTTTCTTTTAAATATTAAATATTAATGATATATTTAATTTATTCCAATTTACCAAAAGTAATTAAAATAACTTTCATATTAATTTATAAAGTTTCCTGCCTGCGGGGTGATCCAAAAGTTAGTTAACCATATTTTTTTTGTGTTCCAAGTACACTTCTGAATACAAATCCTAAATGAGTTTAAGAACAGCATATTTTTCTTTTATATAATTAATTGAAATATAATTTTAAAATAAAATAAAATTAATTACATTTTTAGTTAATTTAGTTAATTAATTGCAATTTAATCTTTAAGATGGTTAACTGACTTTTACGTCAGATTGTATTAATAATGAATTTACTGATAACTTCATATTTACGTTAGAATTTAGAAAAATTCAAGAAGGAAGTTGTCTTTCTTCATAACAATCATTGATCTTTATCTTTAAAACTTTATTAATTTAATTAATTAATTAAATTTTGATGAAGTTTTGTGTTAACTGCCATCGCACTCTTTTACATTATAATCCATATTTCAAAGATGCTCTTCTTATAAATAAATCTATCAATCAATTTATAATCTAAATAAACTACTCTATAATATATAATATAATTTATTATATGGATTTATTATTATAAATTTTATTGAGGAAAAGAAGAGAAGAATATTTTTGTATGCCAAAGAATATTTTGGAATGTGATATCAATATCTAAGAATTTTTCAAGTGTTCAAAATATTTTTTACAGTCAACTGAAACTTCTTCTTATGATAAATTGTGATCTGAATAAAATATCATATAAAGAAAATTCTATCGATGTTATAATTATCTTATTCTTTTTAATTGACAATAAATTAAATATATTTATTATTTGTATTACTAAAGATTAAACTGGGTTTTTCATCTATACAGATTTATTGTATAAAGATTTATCAGATATTTTGTAAGTAAATTTAATTTAAACTTAAAAAAATATAATGTCTTTATTGCTTTTTAAGTATGCAGATTAATTATATTTTAATATTGTTTACCATTTTCTTTATTTTTTAATAAATCTTTTGTACAGAATTTAATCGTATTTTGTAGAAAATTTATTTATTTATTTTTTAAGTGCATTAACGTAGTCCATTATAGCCAGAAGGCCTCACCTTCTTAGGCCCTCATCCTTTACTTATAACTAATATTCTTGTTTTATATTTATATGTGTATAATGCCTCTAAAGAAATTGAGCCTGTGGCCTTAAAAGTGACCTGGTTATGCCTGTACATTGTATATAATGTATATGTATAAAGTATGTATAGCTTAACATTATGTGTAGCTTATATTTTAAAGATAAATTATGTAAAATATATCATAAAATTATGTGTGTTTGCTTATTTAGTTGTAATTATATGCTCACAATTCGTCCCCAGACAGAGTAGTGTGTTTGCTTCACAATAAATCCCAAGAAATTTTTTGAAAAATTCAATTCTTAAATTTAGATCTTTATTAAAGATATTTTATTTTAAAAATTAAATTATAATGCATTATGTATATAACAAAGTTAAAATTCTCTATAAAAAATTTAAGTATATTCAAATAAAAGTTTATTTTTTAAAAGCGATGTTTCTATCTATACATATTGTATTATTTTATAATACAATATGCAATATTATATATATTTACATATTAAAGCTTAAGTTTCTGTATTTTTATAAGGTTTCTTTCTTGTTTAGAAATGGAAAAATCATTCTCTCTAAGGACTGTAGGCAAAGTCTGGAATATCATTAGCATTTATAGATTTAATATAAGTTTTGCCATTCACCTTCGATTTTCTTATATTTTTAGTGTATAAATATATGTTTTCTACAATATTTATGTTCTGTTTGTTATGACTACATCAACATTTGCAAGTTGCGATCTTTTTCTCTCTGTAGCTTTAATAATAAATCTTTTTCGAGTTAAAAATAGACAGTTTTTCTTGTTGTTTTTTTTATGTTATACGATCGTGTCATACATAGAATCTCTTACAAATATTCGGTTTCTATACTGATTCCAATTGATAATCTGTATAAAATATAGTAACTTATACAATTATAAATTTTTTTAAGAGTACATACTATACATTTATCAGTAAAAAATCTTTATTTATATGATAGGAAAATATTTTAAAAATTTATAAATACGAAGCTTAATTTTGAGAGCAGAGATGAGTTTTATAAAAAGTTGTAAATGCTAATAACGAATACAATCTTCATTAAGTCCGACCTCACTCGAGATATGTCAAGTGGCACCTCTCTATCTCCCCATCACCTCGACCTTTAACTACCAAAATTTAACAGCACCAACCCTCCTAATACACAAACATTCCTGCAAAATTTCAGAAGTTTTTGATAAAAAGCATAGAAGTTATTAAACTTCAAAGAGAGTGATCAAAATTGTTCCCCTACAAACACACTAACAGCCATACATACAGGAAAAAAACTTCCAAATTTTGCACACATATACACAATCTTGGGGGGTCATTTTTCGTCCGATCGCCATATATAACAGGCGGAAAGTTAAAATATTTGAAGCAAGAGATATAATTATTTAGGATCGTTGCATATGTATAAAGCATCTAAATATATTTATTAAAAAAAAAAAAAA
>NW_019384328.1:443763-451981 GCF_000671375.1 Centruroides sculpturatus
TAATAATAACTTTTTTTTTATTTAGTACAAAGTTTTATATAGAAAATTCACATTTAAAAAAAAGATAAATAATTTAATTAAACATTTAAAAAAAATTTTTTTAAATTTAAATTTCAATACAATGGATTAAAATAACATTTTAGGAAGAGAAAATTATATTTAAATCCGACTATAAATATTAATTTTAATGGAATGAAACCTGGTCTGTCGACTGATGTTCTCATTACTAAGCAGTGATCACGTTATATTATAATACGGATAATACGTAGAAGAGATAATAAGGATAATAGCGTATTAACTATTATATAAAGACACGTATCCAGCTGCTGCACAAGCATTTGTTCAATAACTTCAAAACAAACTTAGATTCTCCTATTTAAAATTAAAGTTAGTTATGACAAAAGGCAATTTTACGGCATTGATAAAGTGTCATAATGTTTGTATTATTGCCATAAAAGCAGTACTTTAAATAGTATTGAATTACATTAATTGTTAATTAGATAATGCCTTTTTAATAGAGCCATGCTGTAAACTGGAGAAGGATTTAATTCGTTACTCTCATAGAAATAAAAATAACAACAACGAAAGCACATATTATCATAAAAATAGATGTTATATATTTAAAAATATTTCATCTCCAAGGATTTCCTCAATGCTAAAGGTTAAAGAAATCTTGAAAGATGCTCTTCAGCATCCCAGTTCACTGNTAGTATTTTATTTTTACTTTTTTCTCTCTCCCTCCCTAAATTTTTTTATTTAAAATTCGAGTAAAATATATAACTCATTCTAAATCAGCAAGCTGAAAGATTCCGATATCAAAGGAGATATTCCTATTTTTTTCCTTCTTCTTCTAAGTTAAAGATACAGCTGAATGAATGCATAATAGATGAGAATCAATACTGTACATTTCTTATATATACTTGTACATAGACAGATAGACTTATATATTCTAAAGATATGTAAAATTCAGCGATCATTTTTAAGCTTTCAAATTATTTATTTAGATAAATCCTTTTGCTTATCTCTTTTATAAATTATTATATTTAATTTTATATGCACAAATCTTTTAATTAAAACATTTAAAATTTATTTATTTGCAATTTAAATTGATTAGTTGTCTTCAAAAAAATTTGATTTATTAAAGTAAAGTTTGTAATTATATTTTGTGATTTTATCGCTAATTTTAATTAAATGATTTAATATATTTTTGGAGATTTAATTAATTTAATTATAACACGAAGAGAGAAGTATACATGTTGAAGTTTACCTGTAGTTAAATCTTTAATATAATTTTTTTTGGTGAATTATATGTACGAATAATAATATTTTTAAATATTTAATTTAATGTTTTATATAATTTTACATTTATTTTATTTGCTTATAGTGGCGATTCTATGTGAATTTTGTACAAAATTTTCTTATATATAGAAAATTTAATGTTTAAAATCTAAATGCCTACAATATAAAGAATCTTTGATACAAATAAAATCTTTTACGTAAGAGAAAAATGTTCCTAAAATATATATTAGAAGGGTATTTACTTTGTTATATAGATTTTCCTTTAGTAGTAGTAAGATTTTTGTTATATCAAACTACAAATTCCTATAGATATAGTAGAAATTTTTTTTTTTAACTTTTTTTCTTCTTTTCATAGGATAAAAAGGAGAAGATATCCTCGTTTCCTTTTAACTCTATCTATTTATTTCCCTGCATAGAATTCAAATAGGAAAAGAACATAAAAGATCTCTTGAATACAATAAAATCGACAAAGAATCTATAATAAAATATAAGTTATTCTATTCACTACCATTATTACACACGGTTTAAAATTGATTCATAGACTTTACATGCATGTACTGTACACACATAAACATACACAAAGTTATTTTTTTAACATATACAGTGTTTATCAACAATTTATAAAATTTAAAATTTTCTTATGCGTGACAGACTGATATTAGCAAGTCAGTCTTCAAGATGTGGCAGTCATAAATCTAGACAGATTAATAGCATTTCTTAGACTACCTTTCGTGAATCTTAAATTACGTTCTGTATAAGAAGAAATATTATCTTGTCGCATCCGTCTTTAAGAATGTAGAACACTTCACAGGAAAAATCAGTATATTTTTTTTTTATCTAAATCTTTTTAATAGATGTAGCAAGGGAAAAAAATAAAATAAAATAAAATGTCTTACATTCTTCATAAGCAATCTAATTCGACAAACGATGTTGATTGCGTGTGAGATTCAAAAATATCTTTACTCTTCCTTTCAGCTCTTTTCTTTTCTTTACTTTTCTTGAAATCAAGAATTTTTGTACAAGATATGAGAGTGCGTAATACAAAAGAAACTCGTAAAGTACTTTTTTTTCATTGGGAAGAGAAGAAAAAAAGCAGAGAAAATTGCAAGGAGTCTACGTAAATGAAACAAATAATGAAACATTTCAAGAAAGCAAAGTAAAATTGAATCGTTACAACGTGAAAAAATCGTACTAGAAATAAATTTTAAAGTTTAGAATGTTTTTTTTCTCTTAATTAAAATAAAACTATGTTTACGTGTACTAAGAAGATAATTATTATTATTTTTTCCTTTTTTTTCTAAACTAGAAACTAATATTCTGTAGGATTAATATAAGCTATTCCATTAACAACAGTGATTATTTTCTAGATAAATTTACAGTTTTCTATAGTAAACAAGTAATGGAGTTCTTGTAAATAAATGCTTGATTAAAGAATAAATTTTTATTTTTAAAAACATTTTATTTAAATAATATATCTTATTTACTAATATGTAAACAGTTATAAAGTAAAAATATCTATAGTTACAAGATAAGAAGTTTATAAAATAAAATAAAAATCCAGTAAAATTCTTGATAAATTTTTATGTTTATAGAAACAAATAAATGCAATCCAATTTTATACAACACGTATATATTTTTTAATAAAAATATTTAACAAATTTACAATTCTTTTTCTGTGTAGAAATATGAATAGAGGCATGCTTATATGTCAAATCGCTTTACTTCAACACGTCACTAAAATTTTATTAAAAAAAAAATCAATACAAAAGAATAGAGCAGGTGTTCAAAATGACATCCTCCTTATTCTGAACAAGCTTCATTTCAGAGCGTCATGGATATTAGATATGCAATTCAATTAAGAAGAAGTGACTCGTTCTTAAACTTGCTTCAATAGATTGGAGCAGAATTGCTTCATGAAAAGAATAAGATGTGTGTAAAGGTCTTGAAAATCACCCATATTCATCGATGACAGATCAAAGTATTCCATGATCAAATATTATATGCTGGATGCTTATAATTTGCATAATAAGTTGACTCAATTATAGTTAAATCATAATTCTAGTAGAGGATAAAAACAGATGAATATTATCGTTCTATATACAAAAAAAATCTCTGATTTCAGATGTAAAGATATTTGTATGCATAGGTTACTTCCATGAATTGTCGTTGAAATGATATCCGAGAGCCTATTTTGACTTTATTGTAGATTCAAATATGTCTCTATTCCCTTCTTTTTTTTCTAGGAATTTAATACCAAAAATATTTGTGTAAATATCCTCATATATCTACAATAGAGAGCCAATAGAATATAATACGAGGATTAACAAAGGGCTTTTGAAATGCCATTGGCTTCAGCTTGTGTGCTGCTTAGGAGATGCTTGCATCCACTTCAAATAGAATCGATATAGGATGTTACGCAAAATCATCAGATTCAAGTTATTGATCCGAATTGGCATGTCTTCTTTATGTGCATTAACAACTCCCATCTACGTTAGGAGAATGAAAATTATCAAATCCTTCTAGATTTTAGTATGCTCGTTAGAAACTTGATGATGCTATCTTAATGCATATGTTACAGTCTTTGATACTGATGTTAGAATGATTCTTACAACAAGAGGAAGCTCAAGATGTTTGATTTACATTTTATTTCTTAAATCTTCATCTCCGATAATTAAAAATGGTAAAAAATAATGTAATTAAAGTTAGTTTTATTTTAAAATTTTGAATACCTCGATTGATAGGAGATCATTTTAAACTCATGTTTGATATATAAGTCTATATATCAAACATGAAAGCCATTAAATTTTATAGAATGCGAGATATTATATATATGGTAAATATATACTTTGATATTTAAAAGGGAAAAAGAGTCGTTTTCATTATAGTAAACGATAATAAATCAAACACGAATAAAGAAGTGGATAACTAAAGACCAAAATGTATTTTAAAAAGTTCTAGATATTTATCACCTTGGCGAGTTTTCAATATAGTAGTATAAAAAGACATTGAATTTTAAACATGCTAAAATGTTGAATATATTTCTGCTAGAGAGTTCGGAATGTATCCCCGTAAATGGTTTTCAGATGAGTAAAGCCGACTCACTATCCAGCCATCAATATTACCAGCTGATGTCAATGTCAGAAAATCTGATCTTGATTTCACACACAGGTTCTTTAAAGAAGTCAGGCGCATTGTATTCAACTCTGGAATCCCATTCTCTCAAATCGATATCTTCGTTTTAACGTTGGTTCGAGACAAACTACCACACTTCTTCACTGACTTTACTGCATACTTGTCTGTCGAGGTGACCCAAACACCTGAACAATTCCAAGGCGCCGAGATGGCTGATTTCGTTCGATCCCCCTTTTTTAAACCCCCAAAATGAACGATATCTGACACTGGCGCCGTTTAATGCCTTCCATAAAATAAAACTACGAAGTTCACTGAACCTAGAGAGACTCTTCCACTACATCGTTTGGGCTTTGCTTTTAGATCTAGAAGAAGGTGTTAAGTTTGCGTCTTAGATCTCGTCTTCTTTATTGCTCCCAGAACGTCAAAGCTTGGAAAATTTTCTTCTTGTAGATGGACATATTACCTTCGGACTTACTTGAAGTCATTGTGGCCGCAGATTGCTTTCGATTGGAAGTTGTTTAAATCGCCTGAAGTGAAAATCTTCTATAGAAGGTGATTGTCTCCATATAACATCTGCCAGGTTTACTATACAGGGCTTTTATTGTTGTACTTAGATGAGTTGTTCATCCCTACGTGGTTTCTAGCTACATCTTTTACGATTAATCCTTCATAATAATCACGAATTCCGGCAAATCCTTCTTTAAAGACATAATTTCTCGTGTTTGTTTTTTGTAAGTATCTCGTATATAATATATATATATATATAATCTAAATAACTATATAAATAATTATATATACATAAATATCACGTAGTTCTATTTATTTCTAAAGGAAAATTACTCGAAGTTAAGAAACTGCCCACTTCTTCACCGAACTTTCACCAACTTCTATCGTCTTCTGAGTTATAGATGTATAAAAATATCTGTACTAAGCTATTATTTTCCGATTAAAATCTTCATTAAATGGAAATTTGATCTATATCTAATCGGACGTAACAAGTTTTTTTTATATATTTTATTTTTAGGTCCACACACAAATACAAGATTCGATTATAGATAAAACTTTAACTCGCTAAAATATAATATAGTGAGCAGTGTAGCGTGTATATACTAGTATAGTACTATATATATCCAATAGTTCAGACAAGGATAAAGAAAAGAATTACTTCCTGCACCAAGTTTCCGGAACTGGCTGTACTTTTTTTTATTATTTCTCTTTTTCAGTGGCAACTGAGCTATTCCATTAATGTCGATTTGGAATTGACTTTCTCCACACGTACAAGTTGAATTTGCTGACAAAAGTACACCTCAACTGTACTCTGTTTTTTTATTTTATTTTATTGTTTTTATTAGAAGTCATTTTTTTATATTTTAAGATATTTTATTCCACGATAATGTCAAAAAAAACTGATTATCATCGTTACTGAAAACTTTTCAAAATCGCCTTCTAACTTCATTAAATTCTAATCTCAACAACTTAATATTTATATAAATAAATAAATATTATTAATCAATAAAAATATATAAAAATTTATTATTATTATTATTATTATTATTAATTTTTTTAAAATTACGTGTCATGAAGATTAAAGTTATTTTTATCGTGTATTTTAGTTATCATTTTAATCAATAATTACGAATGCGATTATCAAGAATAAAATTATTTTACGCATCTATAATATCATGAAACTTCTCACTTCGTCGTTAAACTGCAAGACATTAAAAGTTATGGCGACGGTTGGAAGCACTAAATCCGTTGTACTTTGAAATATTACGACTTAAATAGCTTTTAATATTGGATAGATGTTATGCATTATCAATATCTTTCTTTACTTTTATATTTATTTAAAATTTTCTTTATTTTCCTCCTTTCTCTGTTTAAAAAGTTTAATAGACAGTATAAAAGTTCTCACACCTCGTACAAGAAATCGTGTGATTATTTTTGTGTAAATTTAGTTTAAAATTTAGCATTTTATTCTATAAAATTAATAAAAAAAATTATATATTAATTTTTTATTAATTATTATTACTATTTTTATTTTTTTTTAATCTCTTTCAAATANTTTCCTTATTATTATTATAAAATTTTAAAGTAAAAAATATAATACATTTTATTCTTTTTTTTAAAAATCATTAAAACATTCTTATCTTTAGTTGTTTTTTTAATATATCTTATTACAAAATTATGTATTTTACAATGTAAAAAAATTATATTTCAGATGACGTGATTGTTTATTTATTTTTTGATTAAATAAGAAATTAGTAAAAATATAAAAATTAAATTAAAAAAGCTGGTAAAATATAATTGAAGGCTTGATGTAGTGAGTTTTACGCACACGAAACCGAAGAGATAAAAATTAAAATGTTTATTGCATTGAAAATGGCGATATATAATTAAATTAAATTAAAAATCGATTACAAATTAAATGATTAATAACTCAAAATCGATTAAACTTAATAATCAATTTCATATAATACTAATTATATAAAATTAAATAGTCTATTACATAAATTATGCAATCGATTACTAATAATTTTTTATTTATAATCGATTATTTAATTTACATAATCGATTTTCTAAAATATTTGATAATACGAAACAAAGTAATTAAATGAATTTGAAAACGATTATGTAAATGTAATTAGTCAATTACATAATCGATTATATAAATATTACAATCGATTATAAATGAAAAAATTATCCTCAATTGAAAATCGATTTTGATTTATTTAATATAAAATTAAGATATTAATTTTATAAAATTAAAAAATCAGTTTTGTTTGTTTGTTTGCTTGTTTAAACTTATGATAAAACTAAGAAATTTAATTAAGTAATTTTATTTAGTTTTTATTAGAAATTAATAATTATCATGTTGTTAATTGAATTAATTAAACATGAAAGTGTTAATAGTAAAAAGTAAATGAAGAATTCGCCGAAGTTTTATATTTATTTTACCTAGTATTGATGTTAGTTAAATAAATATAAATCAATCAAGCTAAGTTAAACATTCAGTTATGGTCGATTCGTCCAATAACTGGATGTAATAACGACTTAGTAAAGAATTGCAGACCATATCATAAATAAATCGGCACGTTTCTGAGTTTCTTAAGACTGTAATCCAGATGAATGGCGAATATTGGTATAAGAAGACAATCTCCATTAAGGGAGAAGTACTCTTTGGCAAACGTTAAATGGGAGGAATTGTAAATATAAAGAGCTAACACATCATGATATCAAGAAAGAGAAGATAATGCGATATTTTCTGATATTTTCATAATATTTAATAATTTAAAAGTGTCCTTTTACAATCATTTATTACCTCTTAAAAAGTGGAAAAAATTAGTAAATGCATCACGTCTACAAATTCCATTTAGAATATATATATATATATATATATATATGTGTGTGTGTGTTTTTTTTATGAAAGGAAATTTTTATTTATAGAAGATTTGTGTTTTTAAATTAAAGATGGAGTGGACAAACTAGAGAATGGATATAGGATAAATCTGTTTTGAGATGGAGACGAAGCGTGTTTTCAGACTATATACTATAGATTGTCAAGTCGTGCAATTGTCAGATGGATCAATATACAGTTCCTAAAAGAGAGCTCAAGTTTGAATTTTTTTTTTAATGCTCTTTTTTTTGTCGCGTCACTCTTGACGTTTTGACTCAGGCGCGTAACGAAGTAACAGTCATGAAAAAAACATCCCTTTTATGCGCTTTCGATAATATAAATAAACTTTTTCTTTATTTTTATGTTTAAAATACACTGGTTTTTGTGAGATTC
>NW_019384328.1:455040-473734 GCF_000671375.1 Centruroides sculpturatus
TAATTTATTTTATATTAAAATTATTATTATTATTATTATTATTAATTTTTTTTAAATTACGTGTCATGAAGATTAAAGTTATTTTTATCGTGTATTTTAGTTATCATTTTAATCAATAATTACGAATGCGATTATCAAGAATAAAATTATTTTACGCATCTATAATATCATGAAACTTCTCACTTCGTCGTTAAACTGCAAGACATTAAAAGTTATGGCGACGGTTGGAAGCACTAAATCCGTTGTACTTTGAAATATTACGACTTAAATAGCTTTTAATATTGGATAGATGTTATGCATTATCAATATCTTTCTTTACTTTTATATTTATTTAAAATTTTCTTTATTTTCCTCCTTTCTCTGTTTAAAAAGTTTAATAGACAGTATAAAAGTTCTCACACCTCGTACAAGAAATCGTGTGATTATTTTTGTGTAAATTTAGTTTAAAATTTAGCATTTTATTCTATAAAATTAATAAAAAAAATTATATATTAATTTTTTATTAATTATTATTACTATTTTTATTTTTTTTTAAAGTTCGTTCGTTGTAATTTTCTTGATGAACTTATACATTACATTTAATTCTATTTTAATAATTTTGTATAAAATTATTAAAATTCTGATTTTTCTATTTCTATTTGATTTTAAAATAGTTTTTAAATTTAATATTTTATTAAAAATAAAAATTATACCGGTGTTTTTTTCCAGTAGATTTACTATGATCTGAAATGAAATATTGATGATCTTATACGTTATCCATCTGAACTTACACAGTAATTTCTTATAAAATAAATCTGAATTAATTTAAAATATATTTTTAAAAATTCTATATTTTATTTTATAGAATAAATAAATTGTTTTAAAAATACCTTTTAAGCTTAACATTTTATTAAAATAATTTTTTATTGATTTTTTTTCTTCTTTTACAGCAGTTTTTATGATCCTCTGAAGTGAGATTTTGATGATCTTTAAAAGTGAGATTTTTCTCATCCCCTTTAACAAAGTGTAATTGTTAGATTAACAAAACGTTTAATTGTTTTAAATTCGTTATCTTAACAAAAGTAATTAAACAGTTTTTTTATTAAATGCAATTAAATGTTTTTTTTTCTTTAATTCAATAAGTAAATCAGTAAGTTACTGTAAATTAGGCGGTTCTATTCTAGATAATTAATTTATAGTAACTAATTGATATAGTTTTTTTACTTCCTGTTCTTAAAATACCATTCGAAAGTATTGTTCTATTTTTTAATTCTTTCTTAAGGAGCTAATGGAGAGAATATATTTATATAAAAAATAATTAAATAAAACCCTATTTAAGTATTCAAGAATAATAAAATTAAATGGCAAAATGATATTACTATAAATGTAAATTTTGAAGTTTTAATTATATTTATTTAATGTGTAGAATATAATGAAATTAGCTTTTCAGTTTTAAGTTTTTTTTTTGATAATTTTTTTCATACATTTTTAAATTTTAGTTTAAGTTTCATCCCTCTGAAAGTAGTGTTAAAAAGCAAATATGTATATATATATATATTTTAAAATTGAGTTTTCTAACAGTAAATTGTTTTGTAAGGTTTTATAATATAAATCCCTGTAGGTTGCTTAAAGTAGAAATTTTATAAGAGAGGAAAAAAATGTGATAGCAGTAACTTTTGTAAGAAAGTTATAAAAGTAAAAAATAAATATTAAATATGTACATATATATATAATATATATATATGGGAGATATGTAAGAGAAGTCAAAAATTAAAGTAGAAAATACATAAATATCCTTCCTCTAAGACAGAAAAATGTGTACCTGTTTTTAAATGTTATGTTGTAAACTTGAAAAAACTTTTTTTATAAATTCATATACTTTAAACTTTTATTATAAAGTTTAAATCTATTTAAAATAAGGAAATAATAAATTAAGAAAGTAAAGATATATTTTAATAGGATATTTAAGTATTGGTATAGTAAATATATGATACAGCAGTCTGCTAAAGAAGTTAGAACTTTGCCTTCTCGACCTAAAACAATGTTAAGTTCTTGAAGTGATCTCGAAGTAGGAAGGTGAGATTCTCCCGTCGAACAACTATGTTCTAGGCATGTTTATTAGGATTCAGACCAGATGAACAAGAAGGCCAGTGGCCGAGACAATTCCAAGACTTTGAAGATATTGATTGGCCAAATTCTATGTGATCGTGCGTTATCTTTCAATAAGGCGAATTTATATTGAATGTTTCTGATTGTGTGTATTAAGGATGAGATTAATGAACTTCTTTTTTAGTGAAAATTAATTTTTCGACAGTTTATTAATATAATTTTTGGAAATTATTAAGATTTATATTATAGAGGTTATATAAATGGAGGGAATCTTATTGTAATGATATTTATGGAAAAATTCTTTACAAAGTAAAATAATCTTTAATATTTTAAAATTTTTCTTTAGAAAAAAAGATATTTTATAAATTTAAAGGAAGCTAGTATCATTTTTTAGAATAATATCACATTAATAAATTGAATAATTTAAAAAAATTGTGAAATTACCAATTTGGACTACACAGTTACAATTACACAACCCTATACCAATTTCCAATTATATGAATAGGGAATAAAAATTAATATATATATATATATTTAACTTCTCCGCTTAATAAAATAGAGAAATTTTGATAAATGTATTAAAATAACTCTCTTAAAATACTTTAATAAATTCCTATATTACTATATCAAAGTCTAAAAATAATTCCTGACATGTCTACATAAAATTGGAGGCAACTAATTTTATAACTATCATAACTATTTTGAATTTTTCTATACTTTAAAACAAAAAAAAAAACAAATATTTTATATTTCAACAGATATTATATATTATATTACTTTCATTTTTAGAGAAAATTGAAAATGTCTTTCACATACTTCAGTAAAACGAATGGAACTTTATCTAGAAAAGTTTATTGTTGAACATATCTATAAATTATATAATCATAAATAACCGAGTAAAAGTTTCTTAAAATGAAAGGGCCACAAATCTAAACTTTCTACTTTACCAAAACCAACTTCTTTGTATCGAGATAAGATTATGGGACGGCTGTTTTTGAGCCTCTTGTGATCAGATAACGTTTGCAAGTGTCGATAATTGCTCTCCGAAGAGTTAGCTATTTTAGCTGATAAATTGCCAATGCTATTAGCAAGAGATCTAAAATCCCAAAGGCATATAGTTTCTTTAACAGATCGTTATTCTTTTCAATTTGTAAAAAAAAAATTCTTTAAAAAACTTTTATATTTAATTTTAAAATTTATTCTAAACTAATCTTATTAAGTCGAATTAAATTGAAGGATGTTTTAAGACAAAACAATTTAAGTCGATTTCTTTCTCAAAAAAAGAAAGAAATTCTAACCTCTTTATCCATAAAACATGATATTATTGGGCTGTAATTTGAAAAAAAATTGTAGACCTTATAAATTCCCACTGTCATCCGTCTGTCCTTAATTTCAAGAACGATGTTAGATGGATGAAATTCGAGACCATATACGAACTTAGGTTCTGGAAACTTTGATTAACTATATACCGGAAGTTCGTTATTTTTGAATTGAAATCACGCGACTTTCGGTATTTACCAGAAATCATGTGGTTTCAATTCAAAAAATTTCTCCACAACGGAGTTACGTAGTTGACCGGCACGACTCTTCTGCTGTCAGGAAAAACATGATTTACAGGGGCAAGACACTACTAATTTGAGATCGAGAGCATATATTTTAAATGAAATAAATTAAAAATTGCAGCCCAACAATTTTTTCTCGTTTACATTCAATTTTTATAAACTATATAAATGGAATTATTTCTTAAAAGTTTTTTATCTACAAAAATTCGATAAAATAATTGTTTTCTTTTAATTCGAGATCAAGATTGAGAAAATATCATTTGATAAAGAAAGAAAAATGCATAAAAAATCAAAGAAAAATTATTGAATNTTAGAGAAAATTGAAAATGTCTTTCACATACTTCAGTAAAACGAATGGAACTTTATCTAGAAAAGTTTATTGTTGAACATATCTATAAATTATATAATCATAAATAACCGAGTAAAAGTTTCTTAAAATGAAAGGGCCACAAATCTAAACTTTCTACTTTACCAAAACCAACTTCTTTGTATCGAGATAAGATTATGGGACGGCTGTTTTTGAGCCTCTTGTGATCAGATAACGTTTGCAAGTGTCGATAATTGCTCTCCGAAGAGTTAGCTATTTTAGCTGATAAATTGCCAATGCTATTAGCAAGAGATCTAAAATCCCAAAGGCATATAGTTTCTTTAACAGATCGTTATTCTTTTCAATTTGTAAAAAAAAAATTCTTTAAAAAACTTTTATATTTAATTTTAAAATTTATTCTAAACTAATCTTATTAAGTCGAATTAAATTGAAGGATGTTTTAAGACAAAACAATTTAAGTCGATTTCTTTCTCAAAAAAAGAAAGAAATTCTAACCTCTTTATCCATAAAACATGATATTATTGGGCTGTAATTTGAAAAAAAATTGTAGACCTTATAAATTCCCACTGTCATCCGTCTGTCCTTAATTTCAAGAACGATGTTAGATGGATGAAATTCGAGACCATATACGAACTTAGGTTCTGGAAACTTTGATTAACTATATACCGGAAGTTCGTTATTTTTGAATTGAAATCACGCGACTTTCGGTATTTACCAGAAATCATGTGGTTTCAATTCAAAAAATTTCTCCACAACGGAGTTACGTAGTTGACCGGCACGACTCTTCTGCTGTCAGGAAAAACATGATTTACAGGGGCAAGACACTACTAATTTGAGATCGAGAGCATATATTTTAAATGAAATAAATTAAAAATTGCAGCCCAACAATTTTTTCTCGTTTACATTCAATTTTTATAAACTATATAAATGGAATTATTTCTTAAAAGTTTTTTATCTACAAAAATTCGATAAAATAATTGTTTTCTTTTAATTCGAGATCAAGATTGAGAAAATATCATTTGATAAAGAAAGAAAAATGCATAAAAAATCAAAGAAAAATTATTGAATTTTCTACAATGTCTACTTTATCTCATATAGCAAAGAAAATTGACGTGTAGGCTTCCAGAAAATAATGTCTGAGTGGAATTGATGAGGTTGAAGCGATCTTTACCTCAGATGTATCAAATTTGTAGCCTGTCTTTATATTGAATTATTCAATTTTGGAGACAAAATCTTAGTTTATTTTCTCAGTAAAATCCTAATAGTTGAATTTATATATATATATGAGTGCTTTAAGAAACACGCAAACTCTTTACATTTCTTTCAACTTTAGATTTAAGATTAAATTGAAAGGAGGCATGTGACTTGATTCAAGATTTAACCCACGTGGCAGGTTTGTAGGAGTTGTTCTGGAATTATTCACATTTCCATGTTGTCCAATTTACATACATGTACTGTCGGAGAATTCAAGAAGAAAAATATATATAAAGATGAAGTTCTTTTCAAACTTTTGCTTTTTTTTTCTTTTTTTAATCCAACTTCTTGACTGTTTCGCACACCACACTATATATATATAAATACATTTTTTCTTAAAAAATTCTTTGAAAATATTGCAAGTAGGCAAAAGCAAACTAAAAATAAATGCAAAATTCTTGGAAAAATATTATATAATGGTTTTCTTTTATACAACGTAGCTATGACTTATTTATTCTTTGAAGATATATTTTTTCTAGATTAATCAATATTTTTGACTTTACGTTAAAGTATTCTACTATGCTTTTATTAACCATAGGTATAGAAAAATTATATTTAAGAATTATATCTGAATTTTTATCATTTTTAAATAAATTTATCACGTTAACTTGCTGTTTTAAATATTAATTTATGTATAAAAATGGCAACATTTTAATTAAAAAGTATGAAGAAAACAAAAATAAATTGATAAATAAATTTATATGATTGTTTATTAATTTAAATATTAAAATTTTTGCTATTCGACTTTATCGTTAGGAAATACGTTACTCTACAGAGAAAAATGGTCATAAGTAAAAGTTACGATGTTATATTCTCCATCTTACATCACCTCCCAATAGAGTAAGAGAAGAAATATGATTCCTTATTGAATATTTTTCTATAGGATTCCTGTATATAACTATTGAATGAGGTAACATACACTGATTAAATAAATAAGTGATAAGTCTTATTACATAATTTTTAATCAGATTTTAAAGCATTTATCTTATTTAAAATTGTTATTACTAGCTTATTTTTGTATCTCATAATAATCCTTTAAAGTAATAGATTTTAATTCTAATACTAAATTAACTGAGTAATATCTATAGCATCCTTTTACATTGAATTAAATATGATATCCTTTCTGGCTAATAGGCTGAAAGCATGAAGCTGTATCATATTTGACATTATCATATATTGATAACAAATCTACGTGGATAAAAGGATAATATCAGAGTTATTCTTAAAATTACGAGCTGTATTTCTTGTTACACGAATGTAAGATAATGATTATAAATCAAATCCATAAAAGTATGAATATATCTCTTCAACTAGTCTTAATATTCATTTTTCCATAGCTTTATCATTACTACATCAGTTATCCTCATCTTCATTTCTACGTTTTCTAATATTCTATATCAGATAATCATTACTTAATTACACTTATTATATAAGTATATTGTCTTATATAGGCCTACTTATATACTAATATATCTTAATTATATTCTGTATAAGGATATAAGGAAAGTTTTTCAAATTTCTTTAACACCATTAACGAAACGTACGAAATTTCATATAAAATCGAAAATGCCTTCAGGTATTTTCAGAGTCCTTCAGCCTATAGAAATCTGTGAAAATGACACGAGTTTTTCTTAGACACTTACAAGTGAATAACACTCAGTGAGGTTAGAAAATGTTAGTAAGAACAGAATTAGGTAGCGATCCGTTTCAATAGTACTGACAACAAGACTGTAGCATTATAAATGACTTAGCACTGAACGTTGTCACCTCTTGGTAATCTATCATGGTCAACCAGATCTATTTGGTTCGAGTCTTATAGTCTCAATACTTAATGATGTATCGTAGTGCAACCTAATAACATCTATAAGGTGCATATGTTAGGTTAATAACTGCATTTATGCAATTTTATATGGTAACATGACCTAACTCTGTTATATTATTATTGATAATCAGTTCGATATGAAATTGATATCATGTAATACATGTACATAATAGATTATAAATGCTTCTACATGGTAATTTATAACTTTAATTTGCGTGAACATTGAACATGCAGTAAAGGAATATACAGTTTTTAATGAATTTTTGGGCTTTAATTTGCAATTTAATTAAATTTTTTTTAATCATTTAGAGTTAAATATTAATTGAACTTAAGATGCTTAGACTTATCTACAGTAAATAAGTGAGCTTTTAAGTCAAATCCTTGAAAGGTAGAGTAAATTTATAGTGTAATTGAACCTGCAAAGATGATTTAAATTATTTTAAAATGATATATTTTTTGCAGAGTAATAAGATTATATTTTATTAAATTTAATGAGATTAGTAACGTGAAAGTTGTATCAAGACGTCATTCTTTAAATTTTTCAAAGAACACGTCTATAAAATAAACAATATTGATTAATTAAGGAATTAAGGAAATTCTACTTTATTTTTAAAGAAACACTAATTGAAATATGATATTATAATTCTTAAAAATATAAATTAAATAGTAAAAATATTGTAAAAATTTTTAAAAAATGGGTAATTCATCATTTTAATAATGGAAAAATTTTGTAATGTAAAGTTACTTGAACACTTCTATAGCGAGAATAATTATGTTTAAAGAGTGAATTATAATATATAATTTAATAAAATCATTTCTCTTCAAACCTGTTTGCAAAATTGACTATAAATGGGGACAAACTTTGTCACTTTCACCTTTAGCTTTACATCATCTTTTGCCTATTTTCGAAAAATATGCGAGAAATATTTCATCACATTTTTCCCCTCACCGTCCCTTTTTTTTCATGCAATATTCTTGAAATTCCATTGCCCATTTTTTTCCTCGCACACACTGTTTATTATTATTATTTTTATTTTTTTACTTCCATTCAACACACTTTGCCATATTGGAAAGTATCCAATGCAGAAACTAATTCCCAAATTGTTTCTCTCTTCACCAATTATTGTTCCACGTACTTTTATCAAAGAAAATTTTAATTAAGTCTCCTTTGATATTGTACTAAACTCTAAATGTTTACTAATTAGCAAAGCGAAAGATTCGAAGAAATCTCATCAATAATCCTTGGCACAACTTATTTAATACGTTTAATGAAAGTTTTACACGTTATACCGTGATTCAAAAGGGTGTTAAGTTAAGAGAGGAGAAAAAAAAGGAAGAGTATATCTTGCTGCTTAATATCACATTTATAGTTTCTGTATCTGTGATATTTTAGCTCATTTTTGACAGTTGTTGTCAAGATTGATGATGTAAATCTGACGTATCCTACATTACTTTTGATGTTCGGAGCCTATCTTTGTCCTTCATAAATTACTTTCAGTCATATTTAATCCTATCCATAACAAATTTGATTGTGCGATGCTGATATCACCGTCTTATATTATAATTTGTCTTTCGAGTGCCAAGCCTTCTTCCTGCCTTACTCTTTTATTCATCTACAACATGAATTATGATCTCGTCATATAGATTTTTAAAGTGTCTATCAAAATTAATATAATGTCTCCAAGTAAATGTATTACATTTACTTGTCTCCCACTAAATATAATACATTTAACTTCAACTCGTGACATAAGTTGAAGTATTTTACACCTTTTATATTCATTTTTAACTCGTTCAAACTGTAAATTGTTATCAAAAACTTCACAATAAACTGCATCTAAAAATGAAAATATTTTAAAACGTGTCCTAAGTAAAAAAATTAATATTTTACAACGCTTATTAGATTTCTGTCAATCAAAACACCAAATTTAATTTCGGTATTCACATTGTTTTTTTTCATTTTCGCCACCTTATTTTATATTTCGAGACATGCTTTAGAAGGTTTTTATGCATTTATTTAACGTGTAGGAGGCATTTTTTTCAAAAAAAAGTGTTAATAAATTAATACAGGACATACTTTCGTTGTAATATTTTTTATTCCATAAAAAGAAGGAGAAAAAAATATGTAAGAGTAGTGTAGAAACTTATATAACATCTCCACTCTGATAAAATAAAAGTTGTTGGGGCTCTTTCGATAAAGGATTACAGGTAGGTGTCAGTCTGAAACTACTAGACACTCTCAGAATCTCCATCAATGTCTACTTTCCTATCTTTGAATACCGGCGAGGGAACTACTTTCACTTTCTGGTTTTCCATCTTTTCCGTCTTTTTACTCATGTCTATGCCCTCAGGATGTAAAGAACAACTACTTTATAGTTCTGGAATAAAACACTGCTTGGTCCCTATGCAAATATCTTACTGAAAGCCTTAAGGATATATACAGAAGAATAGCTAACAATAAAATTCAATCGTAAATAAAGAACCTAATCAAACGAATTCATTTATAATGCAAATGGATAGAAATATCATTTAAAATATTAAAACTTTTCCTAAGAGAAGTAGGAGAAAAAGAATAGTAAAAAAATAAAATAAAAGAAGGGAGAGAAAAACAAAACTTTTCGTTTGATATTCATGATGTTTGTTTATTCCTTTGTAATTGTCAAAATTAGATTATCTTTCTCATTTTCTTGTTCTTGGTGATTATCTGAGTCATTATCGTTCCATTACAGATATCATTATCATTGCTTTTCTAACCCAGATAGTCATTCTTCTTTCTTTACATTACACTTCCTGCTACTTGATATTACTTTCTACCTTATAAAGATTGTCGTGAGGTCAAATAGTTCAAACAATGAAAAGATTTTTTTCTTTCTTTTATCTTCGTGCTTTATTGCACGTAACATGCTATTGAAATACTTTTTTAAAAGTATTTTACCAATTGATAAAATACTTTTCTATACTTTTAAGGAAAAAAGAAATACATTAAATTCATTTTAATTAAAGTCTGTTTAAATTTAAATTGCTAATATATTTAAATTTAATATTATCTTAAACTTTAACATTAATAGTTTGAAGTGATTAGAATCATACGTGAATTTTGTTATTAAAAAAAATTAAGATAAAGTAAAAAATTCTAAAACTTAGCAGCTGTTATCAAAGATAAAAACAGAATTGAGCTTTTAAATCTGTAGAATTTTATTATTTTTTATCTCCTATATACATAAACATCTTTTTATTTGTACATTTGCAAGTTTGAATGTTTTCATATCAAAAATTATGTCGATTTTTTATTTTCAGTTGTATTTTTAACTGCAGAATCTTCACTTTTTTTTTACGATTATTCGTAACTACATCAATAACATTAGTCGAATGGGACCAATGGAATAATGGTAAAGAGTTCTGAAGAGATAAAACAATTACCCATATAAAGGTAAGTGTAATAAATTTACTCTGAATGCTTACAAGGGTTATTATTGTTATTGCTATCGTTATTAATATTGTTATTATTTCTCCTCTCTTGGCTTAAAATATATAAAATTTTATAATAAATTTTAATTCTGAAACACTTAAGAAAATGAAAAGAATCTGTTTTATAATTGACATATATATATTTTTTTTAATTTTAAATAAAACATGTGTATTATAAGAATATGATCAGTTATAATTTAAATAGTTTTTCATTCAATTTATTAACTTCATTTAATGGAAATTTAATATCAATATCACAATTAAGATATTTCTGATACTGATATTAAAACAGGAAGGAAGAAGTAAAAAAGAATTAAAACAAAACAAAATTTCACTTTTAATGAAGTAGAAATAATAGAAATAAGGGATTTTTTCGGTTAAGAAATTAAAAAACATGATGATGATGAAGAAGAAGAAGAAGAAGAAGAAGAAATAAAGGATAAAAAAATGCTTTTTTTAAAGTTAGACGAATAAAAAAATATATATCACTTCTTGTATGACTTATTCGAATATAAGTTTTTGTAAATAACTTTATAAATCCTTAAAAGCCAATACATAGAAAAGTAGAATAGCTTTTCTTTTTTTTGTGGATTATGAAAAGCCACTTGCTACATTTTTGATATTTCAATGCACTATACAGGAAAAATGGGTAGATACGGAAACTTGTTAGAAATCCGAAAGACTTGTTATTTATTATCTGTCAGAGTTTATTCTACTCGAACCCTCTTTCCGCTGTCATCAACCACACTGAGATCTGAAGACTGTCACATCTGCCTGTGATGTCTTTATCTTTGACACACCACCAGGTAAGGGTCATCCATCGTGCCAAAAGAAGGACACAAACCTTTATCCGTGACTTTGCTTCAATAGATAAAAGATATTTTCTAGACTAGTAGAAAAGAAAGATGTTTTTATTTAAAATTAATCTTTCAAAAAATATCTCTTTTTTTAAAAAAAAATTTTTTTTGTTATTATTTACACGATTTTAATTGATTTCTTTGTAGATTTTATTTGTTAGAATGTCAGCAAATTATCTTCTTTATATTTAAATGTATACAGTTAATTATATTATTGTAAATTTGACAATGAAGTTTCAATTTTTTCCTTTAATTTATTTATTTTTATAGAAAATTAAAATTAATGAACAATTATTTATTGTGAAATGGTCACAATGCCAGGCTGCAATTTTTAATTTATTTAATTTAAAATATATGCTCTCCATCTCAAATTAGTAGTGGCTTGCCCCTGTATATCATACTTTTCCTTTAACAATAGAGTCGTGTCAGTCATCTATTAACTGCTTTTAGGAGAAATTTTTGAGAAATTAAAATGAAAAAAAAATAAAAAATTTAATTTATTTTACTTTTAAAAATTACATTTTTAAAGATTTTTCTAAACTAAAGCTTTCACTTTACATACAAACAAAAGAAAATAGTAATAATTAAGTTCTCGGTATAAATTCTAAAAAAAATATAAAATTAAAACATTCACTTTTTAATATAAAATAATAAATATATAATTTTATTATTAAATTTCAAACTTTTAAGCATGTATATTTAAATTTCAATTTTAAAATATTTAAATTTTTAAACGTTAATTTGTAAAACTTTAAAAAAAATGGAAGCAGTGTACAGGCCCATACGTATATATCCCGTTAAAACGAAAATACATTAACAGAATGCCAAGTTAAACTAAAAATGAAAGAAGAAAAAGAAATAAAAATCTTTAAAAATAATAAAAATCCATCTGCAGTCATATTAACATCTTTTAAAAGGCAAAAACTCAACTAGTATTTTTACTCTCCCTCTTCTCTTTCTCTCTTATTCTCTCGCTCTTACTCTCTCTTAGGGATATTTTAAGCCAAGTAAAAATCATAAAAACACCAGTTTTAAACACTAAAAGTTCATTCTGCAATTTTCCAAATAAAAGAAAAAATTAGGAACGATAAGAAAATAATTTGTTTTTCAGGCTAATCTTTAGGGAGTTTTAAATGCAGCGTAACGTTTCTTTATTCCCATTTGTATCTGAAATAAGCTTTACTATTCAGTAAAAATCTTTTTACTTTACGCTAATTACTTTTCAAAGTCAGTTAGCATCTGTGTGAAACTCATGATAACACTTTCAACATTTATACGCAATCTGAATACTGAGATAGTCGTGTTCTATTCACAAATACTCTTATGAATTCCTTTGGGTGTGTCGGTGTTTCTGTCGATCAATCCTGACCTTTCAGGAGCACGACAAATGCTTCAAATTTCAAAAAGAACTTTCAGGTTTATTCCCTCTTATATCTTATTCTTAGGTTTATCCCCAAACGATATATATTTACTTTAAACGAGTAAAAATTATTGTGATATCAATTTTTAATCATATTTTTTAATTTATTTAATTTAATATATATGCTTTCCATCTCAGATTAGTAATGCCTTGCTCCTGTAAATCATACTTTTCCTGATAGCAACAGACTCATGCCGGTCATCTATGTAACTCCGTTCTGGGGAAATTTTTAAATTGAAATCACGTGACTTATAGTCTAAACAGGGGAAGTTCGTATATAGTTAATTGGGGCCTCTTACCCCTAAGGTTTCCATATCTGGTCTCGACTTTCATCCATCTAACACTGTTCTCTAGATTAAGAGAAGGAGAGATTTTTATCTATCTAACACGTTCTCAAGATTAAGGAAGGACAGACAGACAGACAGACGTATGACAGTAAGAATTTATAGGTCTATAATTTTTTCAAATTGCAGTTCAATAATTAACAGAAGAATGTAATTAAGTACACTACCCGAAAAACATGCATAAATCTCGCTGTTGCGTTAAAGAATTATGAAAAATTTAGGAATTCGTTGATTAAATCATTTCTTTCAATGTTTTTCTATGAGAATTTCTCTGATAATTACTGGAGATTTTAGAAAATTGCGTTACGTTTGTATCTCTTTCAATTGCGTGTATCTATGATGGAATCGCTTGTTTTAGCTAATTACTTAAAACATGAAAAGAAATGTTACGCTTCAACGAATTCTGTACGATTTTCCACGTCAAGTATTCTCTAAAACATTCGTTTTAATGTAAAAGAAAAGATTTTTGATTAACGAAAGAACTTTTTACAATTAACAACTCTCATATCCATATATACACTTTAATTTTTTTATTATTATTATTTTTTTTCTTCAATATTGAAATAACTAAGAATAATGTTCGTGTTTTAGTTAAATTTTTATTAAAATCATATTTTTTTAAATTATATTTGTTAAATTAATATTCAATCATTCGTTACTTCAGAATATTTTAATTAAAATTCCTTTTTTTCTCTTTCTCTTTCTCTCTTTCTTCCCCCTCTCTATAGAGTTAATTTAGTTATGGTTTGTTTAATTGACTTTTGTCTATTTATACAGTTATTGATGGTTTCTTAACTTTAATTATTTACTTTAATTTTATATTTTTACTTAATTTTAAATGACTTTCGTATACTTGTTTAAGCTTAATTTTTTGCATTTTTATTATATTTTGATTTTTATCTTTATTATTTTTCTTTTCGTTCAGCTTAATTATTACCATTTTTATTTTAAATCTATTTTAATTTCTATCGCTTTTTTTAAGTGCTTAACTTTATTTTATTTCAATTTATTTGTAGTTTTTAAGTTAAATAATTTACTTTATTTTTTGAAAATGTTTAAAATTTATTTTAATTTATGACATTTTAAATGCAGAATTTTTTTGAAGTTTTCAATAGTTTTAAATAAACTTTAACATATTTATGTAATAAAATCTTGAAATTTCTTTCGTTTTTAAATGTATTTAACTTTATTTTGTAGAGGTTTTTTTAAGATTTTAACACATATTTATTTTATTTTTTATTTTATAAACATTTATATATTGCTTTTTTCAAATTTTTAAATACTTTTAGCTTAACTTTTTAAGGTTATATAATAATACTATATTAATTTTGATCATTTTAAATAGGTTTAACCTTCTTTTATTTGATTTTTATTGTAGTTTATAATACGTTTATTTAATTTTTGTCTAATTCGGTATATTTAATTTAATTTTTCGCCTTTCATCAGATTTACTTTAATTTTTTTAGGTTTTATCACGAAATTTTCACTTATACTTTAATATTTTGTCATAATATTTTACTCTTTTTCATCATATATTTAATTCAATTCTTTGTTGTTGTCACCACTTTATTCATCTGTTTTAATTTTAATTTTTTTAAATGTTAATTCTATTTAATCTCTAGTTATTGTAATCATTATAATTAGCTGTATTCACTTCTATAGATTTCATTTCTGCTATTAATTTTGATGATTTATACGCATTTTCTTCAACACAAACCTCATTTCTCTCGCCTTTTTTTGTTTTAATATAATATCTGGTTTATGTATTACAGTAAATATTTCTGTTAAGTACTGCACGAATTTAATTTACATGCTTTACAAATTACGGATTTTATTTTATACACGTATATAAGAGTTAAATTTATATTTACGAACTCCTGCAGAGGGTGTCCCAAAAATCAGATAACCTCATGCTTGCAAGAAATCAAACAATTTATAAAAGTTGTAATTTAGGAACGATCTTATTTATTGCTTACAGAATTTTTACAAATTCTGTAAGCAATAAAGCATTTGATTAAGGTAGAGATTTAGTTTTTACTGTAGTCAACTGACTTTTGGGCCACCCTGTATACGTTTATATTGAATGTAAATTAAAATGAATCGAACTTTTTAGCATTACTTTCAAGAAGATTAGTTACTCTTCTGAAGATTCTAAACCGAGGAGGGAGAGGATGAGGTAGAGAGAGATAGAGAGGAAGATGAGAGAGGTGGATAGAGAGAGAGAGAAAGAGAAGAGAGATTTTCACTCGAAAATCATGAAATTCTCATTATTGATACGTCCAAAAAATAAACTTTAAATATATGCAAATAACAAAGATTTGCTTTCTAAAAAGTCAACTTTTAAAATGTTTATATATATTTTTCCCTTTAAAGAAAGTTTTCTTCAACTTTTAAATGACTGAAGTCTTATTTTTTTTTCCTCTCCTTCTTCTCTCTTCTTCTCTCACTTATATATTTATATCTTTCAACTTATAAGTGTAAGAAAAATTATTTTAAAATTTTATATATTTAAATTTAAATAGTTTAAAATATTTTAAAATTTTCTATTTAATAAAACAAATAAAATTAAATACACGTATATTTAAAAAAAAATCATTTTAAAAGTTTAATAAGAATAATATATTTTCTTCGTAAAAAAAAATTAAGAATAAATATATTTAAATGCAATTTAATTTTTATAATCTTTCACTTTTAAAATAATAACATTAAAATATTTTCTAATGTAAAAGAAAATAAATAAAAGGAGTTTGAAAGAAGAAATACAACTAAAAATGTTGTTACGAATTTACACAGAAGGTATATAAGAAAAAATATATATAAATACATATAATATTTTTTTTAATGGAATTAAAATAAAAAAAGAAATTGAAAGTGAAATAACATTTACATTTTACAAATAGAAAAGTTTAAAATAAAACAAGAGACAAATCCTCGGTAATGTAACTTTTGTTCTTGTTATAACAACAAAGATTTTGTTACAAATGTCTTTTTTCACTAATATATTCCTTTTATTTTACAAATTCAAAGTAAACTTTTATGATATTTACGTTTAAAAAACGCAATTTTATTGTTTTTTTAAAACGTAAATGCCATAAAATCACATATAAATTACTTAAAAGCGTCCTTCTTCCCATTATAAATTCGAACAATAATCGCGCATTGTCACTATATATAACAATTAAATTGAATAAATTACTTAAAAAACAACGATTTAAACCCATTAAATTAAATAAATATATAATATTTATTATTATAGATTATAAATTGTTAAGTCGAACGTAAAGAATTTTAATTAGGATCACAAGTTCTTTCATTATTATTATTATTATTATTTTCTACTCACATAAATAAAAATTCCTTTTGGATGATTATTTTGCATAATAAACGTCAGAACACACATATTTATTTCGAAATTTACTTACATCTTCGAGTCATAATGAAGTTATAAAACGTAAAAAAAGAATGAATATCAATGAACGTCTTGGCATATATTTTAAGCAAGGATTATAAAACGAGTAAAAAAGATATATATATATATATATATATGTATAAGATGANAAAAAAAGAAATTGAAAGTGAAATAACATTTACATTTTACAAATAGAAAAGTTTAAAATAAAACAAGAGACAAATCCTCGGTAATGTAACTTTTGTTCTTGTTATAACAACAAAGATTTTGTTACAAATGTCTTTTTTCACTAATATATTCCTTTTATTTTACAAATTCAAAGTAAACTTTTATGATATTTACGTTTAAAAAACGCAATTTTATTGTTTTTTTAAAACGTAAATGCCATAAAATCACATATAAATTACTTAAAAGCGTCCTTCTTCCCATTATAAATTCGAACAATAATCGCGCATTGTCACTATATATAACAATTAAATTGAATAAATTACTTAAAAAACAACGATTTAAACCCATTAAATTAAATAAATATATAATATTTATTATTATAGATTATAAATTGTTAAGTCGAACGTAAAGAATTTTAATTAGGATCACAAGTTCTTTCATTATTATTATTATTATTATTTTCTACTCACATAAATAAAAATTCCTTTTGGATGATTATTTTGCATAATAAACGTCAGAACACACATATTTATTTCGAAATTTACTTACATCTTCGAGTCATAATGAAGTTATAAAACGTAAAAAAAGAATGAATATCAATGAACGTCTTGGCATATATTTTAAGCAAGGATTATAAAACGAGTAAAAAAGATATATATATATATATATATATGTATAATATTTATATATTGAGCAACAGTTAAATAAAATAAAAGTAGGTTAGTTATGCTAAATAAAGGAAATTGTCGAATAGGACCAAGCAATGTACATCTAGTCCATGAGCCTACAACATTACGCTAAGTCCATTATGCTAATGAGCTCATGGGTACTCGGAGTAAGGTGCTATTGAATTATTCATACGTTCTGTTGAAAATGATAAGAAAGCTAGCAATTCTTTTTATTTTATTTTTTTATTTTTTTACCTTTTTTGAAATAGTTCGTACTCTAACAATGCTTTGGAAAAATGACGAACTTCTTTATTTTCTAGAGACTCGAAAAGGTTGCCTTATTTCTCTTTGTTCTCAGTTTTTCCATCTTTTACAAAAATTCAGAAAAGTTTGATAGTATGAAGAAAAACAGAGAAGAAGAAGCGAGGAAAAAAGTAGAGTTTTGTGAATTTTTATTTTATTTTTTTATTATTATTATATATATATATCCCCCAGAAGAAGAAGAAGGGAAAGAAAAAATGTTAGTACTTATCCATAATAAAGCACTCCAGTTTTATATCATTCTTAATAAAGAAAAATAATGGTTTAATTTTATTGATAAAATAAAAGAATTCTTTCAGTGAAATTTGTGTAAAATAAGTTTTTCAATTCTTTTTTTTATTATTATTTTATTTTTTAAAGTAAATTATATACTAGACGATCCATCAGTTAAAAAATTGTGTTTGATTTTATATGACTTATCAATGCGAATTTGTAAACTGAACTTTACGTGGTTTTTTTTTCTTTTATAAAAATTGATGAAAATATGATTTAAAGAACATATTTAAGTATTTAAATACTGTAGTAGGATAGCTGTTTGGGTTTTTTTTTTAATGTATAACTGACTTTTGGGCCATATTGTGTGTGTATTTGTAGTAAAAATTAATGAAAGAACATTTGAAATTTTAACATTAGTCAATGAATTTTTATACAAAAAACTGAATGAAATAAAATCTTCATTTTTTTAAAGTTTATGTACTGTTTATTATATACACAAAGGTTGATTCAAAAGTCAGTTGACACTGTTTTATTTTATGTTCCACTTATACCTGTGGATACGAATTTATAAACTAAACCTTAAAACTAAATGTATATAAATAATTAAATAGTCAAATTTACTCTTGACACTGATTAACTGAATTTTGGGCAATACTAAATTAAAAAATCAGTCATAAAAAAATTGAAATTTTATAACATATTAAATTATTTTTTTATACAAAAATTTTCTTATTTTAATTAATATATTTTATTTAAAATATAATTATAAATT